>NW_027210813.1:537500-622425 GCF_029030835.1 Brachyistius frenatus | reverse complement strand
CAAACGGGATCCTCGTCTGTCGCCGTGGAGGACAAGACGGTCCCCCAGTGACATGGACGAGGAAACCCTAATTGGAAGCACGGGATAGGAGGGAGAGGGGTTGGGGTGGGAGACCTGCCGGGAGATGGACCGTGCACCCGCACTCGTCCGTTCATTCGGATGGGAGGATCAGTTTCCCTACCCCTAACTTCTAACCCATAAACACAGAATAAACACAACAAACCTTCTTTTTGAACCTACTTACCTGATTTTAACTTTGCAAACAACCTTTTTTTTTTTTTTCAAAAAAAATATTAAATACTTACCTCAATTGGATTTTCTTCTTCGGATCTTCTTCCACCCACCTGGACTTTATTTTCCCCTTTTAATTTATTCTTAAAAATATTTGTTTTTCTCTCCCCATCCACCATGAGCACAGCTCTATACAATTAGACTCTTGTCAGCCAACGGAGGGGACAAAACCGCCCCCCGGCCAGGCCACAGACACATTACGGCCATGAGACTCACAGTAGGAGGGAGTGGGACTGGGCTGGGAGACCGGCATGGAGGAAGGCCTGTGCTCCACCTCTCATCCGTTCATTCAGATGGGAGGATCAGTTCCCCTAACCTAACCCTAACTGAAACAAAGAGATTGGCTGACTGTGGCCTCTCTAATAAACTGGGGTTCCGGAAATCACAGCCCACCACTGAAGTGACTGTTGTGAAAGTTGTTTCACTGGAACCTCTGGACTCAGTAGTGATCACTACCGAGTCCAGAGGTTCCAGTGAAACAACTTTTATTCAAACTTAGTCATACAGAACGGAGGGGGTTTGCTCGCATTCGTGTGTCAGTGTGTGTGTGTGTGTGTGTGTGTGTGTGTGTGTGTGTGTGTGTGTGTTCTGAAACAGAAGAAGAATACACAACGTAAGAATAATGTAACTTAACGAATAAGTTAATTGCAACTCGATGCCAGGTGGCATAACTAACACAAAGTGTCCACATTAATTCAATAAATAAAACCACAGCCAGGATACTTGAAACGATGAGACTCAGGAACACATATCATACATCAGTAATTAACTAAACAAGATCTCAACAGAGCACTGAAGAAAGCATGCCGTGTTAATTAAGTCACATGAAGAATGAATGGATACTACATCACGCTAGCATTCAGCATTACAGGCTACAACAAACAACATGATTAAGGACTACTGCCGTGAGAGTGACCGTAACGATGTATCTGCAGTCATCTTACTTACAGGTCAACGGACGCACACATGAAGTCTTCAACTTACTTTTCACCCAGATCTGTCAGAGCTTGATGAAAAGGTGTGTTTTAGACTTGTGTTTCCAATGGCCTGACTAAACTGTGCTAACACCTTAGTGCCAAATTATTTAACACTGCATGAGATAGGCAGCCTGTATATCGCTCAGAGTTCTTCCACCCACCTTACAAGCTAAGACATTATCAAATACATCTCTAAGGCAAACATAGGATTTCATCTATCTCCATATAATACTTATAATTACAAGAAAGAGCCCATGTCCATTTACTTGCTTTACATTTAAACAGATCAGAAATGTGGGTTGGGGTTTAATATTGTGGTGGAGGCATTTGAATGGACACACAAACACTGACCCTTCATTAATAGTCAGCTCACAGGCATTTGTGTTTTGTGCACCTAATGACCGGGCTGTCTCAGTGTGTGACCTACCCCTCTGTCTCTCTGCCCTTTTATTCACAGGGGAATACATGTAAACAGTCAGAGAAGGTGGGGCAAAGCTCTGAGCTACTCTTGCATACCAGTCAAGCAGCTAGCATCTTCATTTCAGTCCAATCCGTCCGACCATGTTTCTCTCAATTGTCCTACTATGCCTTTGCGTTTTCTTCATCCTTCAACTCAGATCCCGGAGGCCAAAGAACTTCCCACCGGGACCCCCTATTGTGCCTATACTGGGGAACATTTGGACCCTGAGCTTAGACAACCCCTTGAAAGACTTTGACAGGGTAAGAAAAACACTGCAATGAATGATGTTGCTTTTTAAATGCTTTGAATTGCTTTGCCAATGTCAGAAACACTATCATTAGTACTTAAATGTAACCCAGTGGTTAAATACTGACATTTATGGCCAATGCCAAACTTTACCTAACAGTCACAGTGAATGTGTAACGGCACAACAACTCTTGAAGCTGTAACCAAAATCCTTTGGCAATGAAATCTGTTGGCTGTAAAAGGAAAGATTTGAGAAAGACACACATTTTTACACTTTATACTTACAAGTGCAAACGACACTCAGCAACATTCCTGCTGCTACTCTATGTGATTATATAACAATCAGTAGAGTTGACTGCCTGCACACTTGGACATTAGCCAACCAGTACTGCAAGTCATGCTCAAAGGGTGTTTTCTATCATTCATTCTTGATGCGCCAGCATTTGTGAGGAGATTGTCAAAGCAATGTGGGTGGAAGGGGATTGCTTTGTCAAGCTCAATGCACCGACAAATCCCTTTTATCAACAGCAACATCTACAGAAACAAAGTTCAGGAGGATCATTTACAGCCCAAGTCATTATCTCAGAGCACCGGGACACACATGGATATAATTGCACATCTACACTGAAGCAAAACTATCCTCACAAACAAAGCATAATTTATTTACATGTGATATTCAGAATAATCACTCCAACTCAACAGGGAGAGGTTTTTGAGAACAGTTTTGTCCGTTTGATGCACTCTATTGCTCCAACCATGAACCAGCACCCACACTAAACAGTCGCATCTTAAAAAAATATTTTTATTTTATGTAGATTTTCAGTAGATACATAAAGCTCGACAATCGACAGATCACAAATGCCCCTGTCATGGGGCTATGTTGCCATTATTGAACCCTATTGACCCGCCAATTACAAATGTGCCTGCTTATATTTTGACATACTGGTTTGAATAAATTTAACAGATTTGTCTTGACGTGCACAACCTCCACATGTCTCGGGTGTCACTGTGTGATCAGACAAACAAGCAATTTAACTTTAATGGAAATTAAAGGTAACAGAACAGAAAATAATAATTATTACACAAAATGTAATCACAGATTTTGATTTGGAGTTCTCGGATCATGTTCCTGCAGAATTATAATATGCTAACAGGGGTCTTTTCTCTTACATTACATTTCATTTAGCTGAAAGGTTGGAGACCCCTTGTCTATATGCACAGTATGTCAAACAATGACATGTTCTCTTGTTCTCTCCCAGCTGAGGAAGACTTATGGAAACGTCTACAGTCTGTTCTTGGGCCCCAAACCAGCTGTTGTCATCAATGGGATGAAGGTCATAAAGGAAGCAATAGTCAGCAAGGGCAGTGATTTCGCTGGAAGACCCCAAGACCTGTTTATTAATGATGTCATCGAAAGGAAAGGTAGAATTAACATGAGATATATTAGAGTCTTTAATGGGTCTATCACTGTATATTTCTTTGTGTACTGTATTCAGGGAGAAGACCAGAATCATGTAAGAATGTGTGTTCAAAGTCAGGGACAGTTAAAGCTTGTTTTTACAGAGTGGGTAGGTAACATGCCGCAGCATGCTGGGGACATGTTGAAAAGTAGAATAAAAGCATCTAAGGCAGAAATCAAGTTCAACTTTTGCCCAGTATGTTTTTCTAGAAGGCTTCTCTTCATCGCAACACAAAATAAAGTACACAACACACAAATTAGCAACAAAGCGTGAGGAAGGGGGCAGGTGCTTGGGTGTGCCGTTCCTTTGTGACATTGGACAAACTCTTTTTGGCCTGATACATTTACTACAGCAATGCCCCAGGTTTTAAAGTACTGGATGAAAACATGCTAAAAAGTAGATGAGCTCTGGAATAGGACAGCAATAATCATATAGAAAGTGATTTTGAGAAAATGTTGCATAAGATTATTTTTAAACTCTTTGTTTTTCTACATCTGTTCTAGGCGTGATTATGGCAGATTATGGCTCCAATTGGAGAGAACATCGTCGCTTTGCTCTGATGACCCTGAGGAACTTTGGTCTGGGGAAGAATTCAATGGAGGACAGAATTCATGGAGAGATTGAGTACACTGTTAAAACCCTGGAAAACAGTATTGGTACGTCATCCGTGGGTGCATACGAGTGAATTTTGTGTTTTGCCATTGCTTCTGTAATGTTGTCTTAGTGCAAATGTTTTATACAAATGTCTGTGACAGGTAAAACTCTGAGTCCTCAAGTTATGTTCCATAACGCGGCCTCCAACATCATCTGCCAGGTTCTGCTTGGTACACGCTTCGAGTATGATGATGAGTTCATCAAAGTGATTGTTCAATGCTTCACTGAGAATTCAAAGATAACCAATGGACCGTGGGCTATGGTGAGTTAAAGCATGTCTCTGAGGTAAAAGACCTGACTCTGAAATCTCATCAAGGCTAATGCTAGCTGCTTTGAGCCAGATGCTAATTTCAGAATGCTAACAATCATACCATAAGCCATTTCCTACCATCCTCAAACCCTCTAAAGAAGAGAGTGTATCCCAGCTGACAACTTTACCAGTATTCAAAATCTATTTTTTGTAGCTTTTCCACTTTTACCACTAAAGATTTTATTTACTGCTCTTACACTTTTGCATGGTTTGTGTTAGTTTAAGCTTGCTTTTGATGTTGTGTTTTTATTGATTAAGTCTATTTGACTGTTTGACTCGGTTTGTTAATGTGCAACACTTTGGTCAACCTTTGTTGTGTTTTAAATGTGCTATAGAAAAAAATTTGACTTGACTTGGCTTAACATTAGCCGAACGGTTGAGTACACCCAGAACAGGTTGCCAATCAGTCCCTGGGCTAGCATGCTAACATGCAGATATTTGGCAGGTATAATTCAGTGTTTTCCATGTTCACCATCTTAGTTTAGCATGTTAGCATGCTGATATTTGACCAGGTCTGACTCAGGTTAATCACCTCTTCCAATTGAAATGTATTTGAAGTGAAATGATCTGTTTAGACGAAATTTGTTGCAGGTAGCTGAATCTGAAAGTTTGCATTAAAAATAACTAATGATTTATCTCTCTTTACAGCTGTATGACTCACTTCCAATAATTAGAAATCTGCCACTGCCCTTCACCAAGGCCTTCAAGAATGCAGAGGTAATGGGAACATTTAAAAAAAAAAAAAAAAAAAGACTAACTACACGCACGGTACAAGATGCAGACGTCAGATCCGTCAAGTAGAACTCGGTGTTAACAGACTAATTCACAACCCCGCAAAAGTCAAAGAAATCCACCAGCATGCTGTTGTTGACCTGACACGCTTTCTTTGGTCTTGGTGATCTTCAGACTATTCGGAAAATTGTAATTCGTACGGTGAACGAGCACAAGAAGACCAGAGTCCCTGGAGAGCCACGAGACTTGGTTGACTGCTATCTGGATGAACTGGATAAGGTATGAGAGTGTGAAAAGAGTCAGCTCACCATCTCAGATGTTATACTTTACATGGGAGTGAGTTGGGTTGGAAGGAGTCTACCAATTTGTTTTAATTAATCTAAACCTGACAATCATAGTTGGTGTATCACAAAGGTTGTCTTACAATAATCACTCTCCTCTGTTTAGAGAGCCGATGATGGTTCTTCATTTTCAGAAGACCAGCTCATATGGTTCACTCTAGATCTTCACTTTGCCGGAACTGACACGACCTCCAACACCCTGCTCACTGCTTTTCTTTACCTCATGAGCTACCCACACATACAAGGTATGCAAGTAAATATGAGTCATTGTTTTTCAAATTTTATTCAGCACCAAGCCACAACACAAGTTTTTTGAAGAGAATTAACATTGTAAAATCCTTACAACATTAGAATAAGGAGCCCAACAATTAAACAATTGCCTAGTGAGCAGCAGAAATAAAAGACTGCACTTTAACCAGAGGGAAAACCGAATTCCCTATGCTGACTTGATCACTTTCTATAACATGTCACCTGACTTCCCATTTCGCTCCCATCAAAAATCACTATGGCCACTATAGGCCGCCAATGTAAACATTGATTGTATTAATTCCTTTAAAAACAAGCACCTGAGCAGTGTTGGCATTTTCTGGTGCGATTGGGCTGGTAGAAACAGGTAACTGATCAAGAAAGCTGCACATTAAAGGAATGCACGCACACTAGCATTCGCTGCTACAACCCAGAATTAAATGCATACTTTTGATGCAACCAATTTACTTTTACATCCCTCTGCAATTTATGAGCCTCTCTATATCTAATATAAGTTTACCTTTCACTCTCTCAGCTGTGTTATCATCTTACTAAGTTGTCTTTTGAAATGCTAAATGACACGTGTGATATTATCTCGCCCCGTCAGAACAATGTCAGCAGGAGATCGACCAGGTGTTGGAAAGGAAGGATCAGGCCAGTTTTGAGGACCGACACAGAATGCCCTACATGCAGGTACTGTACATCATCTTGTAACGGACCGACAGACACCCCCAAAACCCCTTTTTGTTTTTTTTTGTTTATCAATGGTTGCCTGATAGTGATGTAGGGTCAAGCTTTTTTTTGATTCGGCAAGGGTGAGTCGCTAGAGGATGAGGTGGCAGTGTGGAGAAGGAAAGGTGTTGGCAAATCGTAGGTAAAGGAGGAAGTACGGATAAGGAGAAACAAATCCTGCGAAACAGTCCTCCTGATCGGCAATGAAAGTTTAAGTAGTGACGTGGAGGTAGTGAATCCCTCGGGACTACTATGGCTGAAGGGACGATGCAACCAGACCTCGGAGCGACATTTACTACCCGCACAAAAGTAAGTGCTTGACAGTCAGCTGACTGCCGGTATCGCTGCCATTTGAGCTGACTCGCACACTGAATGACTGACTGACTGAATTGGGCGAACATTATTTTCCCTTTTTGAGTGGATTGCATGTATTTTTATATTTTGGTTTTCCTTGGAAAAATCCAGAAGTGTACCCTTTTTGTTGGCATTTCTTCTTTTATTTTTTCTCTCATTGAATTAAAAATGTTTTGTCTCTTCTCATGGGAAAATAAAAGAGACTCATTGACAAGAACGGGGCATCTCCTGTGGTGTTTTGTCATTGATAAGGACTGAAAGACGTCTATTTTGTGTTGTTGATACTTTTCTATTGAAAAGTTTTCTAGGTTGTGTGAGAGTAACTTGGGTTATTGTTCATGCCTCCTTTGTGTTGGCTTAGTTTTAGTTAATTTAGATCAATTATTGTCAGAGTTCTCCATGGCACCACAGGACCAAGAATACACAGTGAAACTTTAAGCCGTCACTATCTGACAGATGTCTCTGTAATTTTGATGTTATTTTTTGAGTACATCGTGGTCTGAGCGGCATGTTTGTTGAAACATGACACAAAGTGGGCTAAAGGGATATCATTCAGCAGATGGTCAAATCATTGATCAGATCCATTGCAACTACTGTCTTTAAACACAATTTCAATTTGGTCCGTTTTCCTGGTCATTCTGCTGGCTGTTATCTGTGCTGCAGCTTTATTGGTCTACATTGTTTACTGTCTGCTCCAGGTCAGATAAAGCTTGAAACGATGTTTAAATCTGTCTTCATCCAGGCTGTGATTCATGAAGTGCAGAGGATCGCCAACACCGTTCCACTCAGTGTCTTCCACTGCACGACTAAAGACACAGAGCTTATGGGATATTCCATCCCCAAGGTGAGGAGTAACTGGTTAAATATATTTTAGTGACAGAGGCAACAAAGGGAAATGCCTCTTTTATTGCTTTTGACATTTTGGTTACTTTTGTTTTCAGGGTACAATGATCATCCAGAACTTGACCTCACTGCACAACGAGGAAGGACAGTGGAAATTCCCTCATGAATTCAACCCTGAAAACTTCCTCAATGACCAGGGAGAGTTTGTTAAACCAGAGGCCTTCATGCCTTTCTCTGCAGGTGCATTATAACCGTTTCCTACTCAGAGTGGCATGCACACACACTGTAAGTAAGGTCAATTGGTCATAGACTTTAAGGTCTGTTTCCATGTCTCAGGTCCTCGGATGTGTCTCGGCGAGGGTCTGGCTCGTATGGAGCTCTTCCTCATCATGGTGACTCTGCTGAGGAAGTTTAGGTTCATCTGGCCTGAGGATGCAGGAGAGCCAGACTTCACTCCAGTCTATGGAGTCACATTAACTCCCAAACCGTACCACATGAAGTTGGAACTCAGGTCACAGTGAGGTGGTGTATAGACACACAGCAGAAACAGATGAACGCAAACTGCCAGTTATTCCTGAAAACTCGATTCATGAAAATAATGGAGGCCTTTTTTTAACAGCAGGTAATAATCACCAGAGATATATGGCAAATGTTAGGTGAGAAGATCTATGGAAGCTCAAAATTGTTCAATATTTTGACCCATCATCGGTCCTTTTAGTCATTAGTCTGTTGATTTATTGATGTACAATGCTTTGTCCCAAAAAAGGACCGTGTTTAAAAGACAACACCCCCTTTTCCAACATCTTTCAAAAACCAAAGATTTGTCTTTTCCTTGGATTAATAAGGTATCTGGTTTTATTTGCCTTTGTATAAGTGAAACAAGAAATATGGCAATAAATGAAACCCACATTTGTGTATCTCGCCTATCAACATTTTTTAGAGCCATATTTTTTGGCCCTTGACCGACTTTGAGAGACTCACCATAAGTCTTCTGCAAACACAACTCGGAATGCAACACTCTTTGTAGAGGGCGATGTCATGCTACAACTACATTTAAAATATAATGTTACTTTTCAATTTTAATCTGTAGGAAAAACTAGCCATGAAGCTGCACTATTCAAGCTATTGTACCAGTATTGGCTTAAATATACAAGACTGAGTCGTCCAGCCTCCATCACCATTTATCTGATGTTACTACCCACAACTTACCAACTCATCTTGGTATGAAAAACCTTTTATGACCTTTGACCTGTTAAAAGGAAAAAAAAAAAGTTTCATATGGAATTGGAATATGTCAGTTTATTGCATATATCTATATCAATGTTATCACATCATACTTTTCGAGTCTTTTAAACCTTTTTTTAAGAAATGGAACTGATAAATTTAGAATTAAAATGGTGGAGGAGATTTGACAGTTTTTAGCTTGGTATGTAAAATACAAAATGCATTTCATGATAAAAAGAAAATCTGTGATAATAAAATCTATTTTCCAATCATTTCTCTTGCTTTTGTTGAAAAAAAATAATAACTTGGGGCTGTTTTATTGTATGATGCATTGCTCAAGTGTGCCAAAATGCATATTAAATGATTATCACTCATTGCTTTTAAAACAAGAACATAAGCATAGCATTGCTCATGCAGAATTTTTTTTCCATCAAAGTAAATATATCCTATCTGACTGAGATCCTTTTCGGTTTTTCAACATTATTGAAGCCTGGTGTGGCAGGCGGCCTGGTTATTTATGGCTCTTCCCACCCTCTTTATGACCTGTGTGACCTTTATATATCCCTATGAATGAAAAATGTTACACCATTGAATTTTTGATAATGAAAAAAGAGATTTTCTGCAAAAACAAAACCCCACGTTCATTTCAATATACGGGAGGAATTTCTTTCCAATTTTAATGGTTTAGGTTTGGTGTAAAATACAATTGTTCACAACTTACTTGCTTTCCTTTTTAAGGTTTTTATTCACCTTTAATGGAGACAAACAAAAAGTACACAACCACAGGAGGTGGGCCAAGACAAGGGTTCAGACAAAGAATAAATGTGACTTGAAGACAGTGGTTACAATGGATCTCTAAATCCGCTCTGTTCCCTATCGCCAACTTCGACATAGGATGTGCTGTGTGGACCACATGGGGAGGACATCAACAGCATGATGGACTGTATCACAGAATACATTAAATTCTGTGAACACACCACCGTACCATCCCGGACTGTACAATGCTTCCCCAACAATAAGCCGTGGATCACCAGTGACCTGAAAGTTCTTCTTAATAAGAAGAAAGCAGCCTTCAGGTCTGGGGACAGGGACAAGCTCAGGAGAGTGCAGCGCCACCTGAAGGAGAAGATGAGGGAGTGCAAGGACTCCTACAGGAGGAAGCTGGAGGCAAAACTCCAGCAGAACAACGTGAGGGAGGTGTGGACCAGTATGAAGGAGATTACTGGGTTCAAGGGGAGAGAGAGAGACAACCAGGGGGAACCTGGAGAGGTCCAATGAGCTAAACTGTTTCTTCAACAGGTTTAGTTCACCGCCCTCATCTGTCTCCTCCACACCTTACACCTTCCAAACACCTCTGCTGCCTCCCCCTCTGCCCCGCCTGGTGAACTGCATAGAGCCCTCAATCTCAAAGGGCTCTTCCTCCATCGACACCTTGACAAAGTACACAGCCAGAGGAGGCAGGGCTAAGAGCTGAGCTAACCTTTAATCCCAAAATCGAGCAGCTAACCTCTTCACTTCAGTCTGAGCTGTCCCACCATGTTTCTATCACTTGTCCTGCTGTGGGTCTGCATTTTCATCTTCATCCTTTGAGTCAAACCCCGGAGGACCAAGAATTTTCCACCAGGACCTGCTGTCCTGCCTGTATTGGGGACCATTTTGCACCTGGACCTAAAGGATCCCTTGATGGATTTAGAAAGGGTGAGAGAAATGCTGCAATAAATGTTGTTGTTCTTTAAATGATTTATATTGTTTTATTTAAAGTTCTTTTGTGCTTTATACTTCATGCAGGGATGGGTTACTCCCCACCAACGCTGCTTCTACTCTCTTTATGGGATTGCATAAAAAGTTGCTGTTTGTGTCCCTGCACACTTGGAGTGTACCCAACAAGTGTTGCAGGTCACACATCCAAAAACATGCACCTCAGGTCAGGTTACCTGGCGCCGTGCTAGTGGCAGCCTGTTGCAGCAGCTCCCCCCCTGAGAGCCCTCCTGCTGTAGCAAAGAAATTTCCCCTCGGGGATTAATAGAGTACTATAAAATTAAAAAAAATATATACTTGATAAACTGACTTGATATGACAATATTTTTGATGAGATTTTTGCTGAGAGCTCAACATTATATAGGTGAAAGGTGTTACCTTTTAGGTGATCAATGCATGGAGAGGAGGAAAAGATATTTAACAGCAATATCTCTTTTTTGCGAATGTAAATGTAGTCAGTCTTTTGTTAAGCCACCTTCCGATTAGTGCGCAACCCAGTCTACCATCTGAGCCTCTGAGCAACAGCCTCCCTATAACAAGTAGGTAAACAAAAATCAAAACTAGTCATAAAACAAGGGACGGACGAGGGCGAAGCTTTACTTGAGGTAGAGTGCACCTTGTAAATTTGACTCTACAGTCAGCAGTAATTGTGCTCTGCTGTGTCTGCTTTTGTCATTCTCACCTGGCAGGATAATAAACACTCAACTGAACTAAGTTGGCAAATATTTCTAACCCTTTTAAAAATTAAAGTAAACATACATTTGTGTCAAACTTGTTCCCTTCTAGCTGAGGAAGACTTATGGGAACGTCTACAGTCTTTTCTTTGGCAAAAAACCAGCTGTCGTCATCAATGGGGTGAAGGCCATGAAGGAGGCGATGGTGATCAAGGCGACAGATTTTGCCGGACGACCGCATGACCTGTTTATTAATGATGTCACTCAAAGGAAAGGTAGAGTAAATATTTAATGTTTTTGGATGAATAATGAAACAGTCTCAGTACATGTGCCATTGATAGGTCTGTGTCTCTTTCTGCATTGACTGGATTCAGGAATCAGACAGTACCCAGTATTACCTTAGCACAAGTTTGGCCATAATGCATTTGAATTCTGACCTTAGCTTTGAAGCATATTAGAAATGCCACCAAAGGCTTAAATTATTAGAATTAGTCAAATTAATTATTTCTAAGGTGAGAACATTTCTCTCTCAGGGTGACACAGAAAAACCAATCCATATTTCTATGACCTCTATGCTTGACTATTGAGTTATATTGGCCTCTTGTTTGGTCTTCACAACTTGTTCAACAGCCCAAGTACGAAGAACAGACATAGAGCACATATAACCCCAATTTTAGAAACCTTGCACTGGTTATCTGTCAGTTTCTATATTATTTTGAATCACTGGATAGCCTGGCTCCGACTGGCTTCCTGGTCATGCAAAGGAGCATCATCATTTATTGGCTAATTGACATTTTTGGGTGTTAGGCATTAGTTTTTATAACTTTTTATACATTGTTTTGACTTTATTTCATGGGTTGGGGTTATTGTTAGAGGAACTGATACAATACACTTATAGGGACATCAAACAGGATGCACAGGACTAACATTTAGTAGGCCAAATTGTAACGGACCTATAGAACTGACTGACTAACTGACAGATTGACTTGTGCGAACATTATTTCCCTTTTTGGAGTGGATTATATGTGTTTTTGCCATATTTGGTTTTTCCTTGGACATATCTTGAAGTGGACTCTTTTTGCTGGTGTTTCTCCTTTTTATTTTTCTTTCATGGAACTAATATTTTTTCATCTCTTCTCTTAGGAAAATAAAAGAGACTCATTGGCAAGAACGGGGCATCTCCTGTGGTGTGTTGTCATTGCTAAGGATTTATAGATGTCTATTTTTGTTGTTGGTACTTTTCTGTTGAAAGGTCTTTTTAGGTTGTGTGAGAGTAACGTGGGTTATTGTTCACACCTCCTTTGTGTTGGTTCTCCCTAGCTGGCATCCCAGAACTAAGAATACACAAAATGTAACATTAAGCCATCACAAAATCTAGTCTGGTATTACTGGACCCAAATTCACTGTGTGAATATTTAGGTCTGGCCATTCTCCATTGTGTATTGCATCCTACTAGGCATAGATTTAAATTGAATTAAGAAATTATTGGAGCAGTTTTTCACAAATTCGCATTTACCACCATACACTGTATGTTGCGCACCAAAACCTTACCACTGTCACCATTGTTGGAGCCACTGGCGTCAGTTAGCCACCCTGACTGATCACTAATTTGTCCAGCCTTTGGAGAGGCTGAGCAAACCTTAAAGGGAACAAGGCAAAGCCAAATGCCCTATCTATATATAAAGGTATTCGTTAATCTGCCCGATGATTTGGATCTACTCCAAACTTTAATGGTTTCTTTGTTGGCTGAAGCTACACCCTACCATCAAGTTTCATAAAAATTTGGCAGGTACTTTTTCCCTAATCTTGCTGACAAACAGGAAAACAAACAAATCAAAAACAGTAATAAAACAGGCGAGAAAGGTTGATGAGCTCTGGTACAGAGTAGTGATGAGTTACATGAGTTGATCCCTAAACTGTTTGTGTTTCTACACCTTTCGTAGGCATAATTACGGTAGATTATGGCTCCATCTGGAGGGAGCATCGT
The DNA here is from genome assembly GCF_029030835.1 of Brachyistius frenatus. Classification (NCBI taxonomy): domain Eukaryota; kingdom Metazoa; phylum Chordata; class Actinopteri; family Embiotocidae; genus Brachyistius; species Brachyistius frenatus. The sequence continues at coordinate 609,136 of NW_027210813.1, read as the reverse complement.
CGCTTTGCTCTGATGACCCTGAGGAACTTTGGTCTGGGGAAGAATTCAATGGAGGACAGAATTCATGGAGAGATTCAGTACACCATTGAAACACTGGAAAACAGCATTGGTACATCAACTGTGGATCCATATAACTAAATTTTGTGTTGTGCTATCGTTTCTGTGCAACACTGTGTCACACTGTATTTTATTAATGTCTTTTACAGGCAAAACCCTGAGTCCTGGAGTTATATTTCATAACGCAGCGTTCAACATCATCTGCCAGGTTCTGTTTGGTACACGCTTCGAGTATGACGAAGAGTTCATGACAGTGGTTGTTGATTACATCACTGAGATTTTGAAGATAGCCAATGGACCGTGGGCTATGGTGAGTTAAAGCATGTTTCTTCTGTAGAAAATCTGACTCAGACATGTCCTCAAGGCTAAACATCTATAGCCATGCTAGCAGTTCTGAGGCTGGTTTAAGACAGATGCTGACATGTTTGCAACAACAATACCAACATGCAGAGGTTCTGCAGGTACAACATCATATCCACCATGTTAGTTTAGCACGCTAATTTTTGATAAGTAGTGCTATACAAAAAGTACAGCTCAGGCTGTGTGATGAAAAGTAGGTAGATCAGCAAAGTCAGTCAGATTCATTGTGTGCATATCATGAATGTCTTCACAAAATGTCTTGACGTTCCTAGACCAAAGTGGCAAACAGAGCAACCTCAGCTTTTTCAACACTTGTGCAACTGCATTAGCTGTGAATATTTTGCTGTCTGTGTATTTGTCAGTTGAACAATCTGAGCCAGAAACTCTGCAGACGTTCTTCGCCTTGCCTCGAACAATTTTGCCCTGTAAATGAACTTTGATAGGAATTATCTCCAGCTGTTTCTTTATGTGGTTTTCTTTTTCACCATTTGAATAAAATATTGTTTTTGGTGTAATTATATTGAGGGAAGCAGAATCCATATGTTTGGATCCAAAAACACAAGATTTATCTCTCTTTACAGCTGTATAACGCTCTTCCCATAATTCGTAACCTGCCACTGCCCTTCAGCAAGGCCTTTAATGAAATGGAGGTAATGTGGAAAATCACACTAAACACACACGCATACAAGGCTCTAAACATTTCATAGGATATGGTGACTTATGTTGGCCTCTATGACAATTCCAGGGTTAATTCCCCTGAAAACACCAATGAAATATTCATTCTGGCTTTCTCTCCCAGAACTGCCCTCTCTTTTGTCTTAGCTAATGCAGTTTTAGATTTCTGTAATTTAAAAATTTTGATTGATTGCATTGCACCTACATAAGTGGAAGTCATCTTTGGTAAAAAGGGATCTCCATGGAGAATTGCCATGCTAACCCTTGTAGCCTTTACTTTTTGTCTTGATGTCTTTATGTTTTAAGTAAAGCACTTTGAATTTCCTTGTTGTTGAAATGTGCTGTGCAAATAAACTTCTCTTGCCCGGTGTTTTTCTAGATTTGTAGGAAACAAACGATTCGTTTGGTGACCGAACACAAGAAGACCAGAGTCCCTGGAGAGCCACGAGACTTTGTTGACTGCTATCTGGATGAACTGGATAAGGTGTGTGTTTGTGTATAGTTGTGTGTAAAGATTCAACTTACTATCTTAGATTTAGCATTATGTTGTACATGGGTATGGGTTGTGTTTAAAATAATTATCAGTCCCTCCAGGAGGTTTTTTTGTGATTGTTTTGATTGAAAATGTTTGATTTTGTGGTGGATTTTCTGAAAAACTGCGATGTAATTTATAAAGTTTTATATTAGTTTTTTGTGGAAAATTGGCAGAATTAGAAAAAATTGCACGTTTAGAAAGAAAAATGCAATTTTGTTATGCCTTACCTGATAAAGGAATAAATATGTAATCACTTCCTTTGATAATAAACATTTAATTAGATCATTTTAATGTGAAGACCACATTTCCCACAAAACCCGTCACTTCCTGTTTCTCCTCTTGTTCCGGTGAACAAAGTTTTATTTGGTGATGAAAACAAGAGCAGTGCCTTTCTGACTGGAAATGAGGAGTTATTGTTGTTTATAGAGTGAGTTTTGTTTGAAAAGACTTACTTTATGTTGTTAATACTTTCAGCACAGATTCTGATGACAATGTTTTTTGGGAAAAAAATCATGGGAATTTAAAAAAATTGCAAGCTCTTGCAGATATTGCGGAGTTTGTTTGAATTTGCGGAAATTATTGCAATTGCAAGATTTCCTAGAGGGATCGAATTATAACAACTTCCTGATTTGAATTTTTTATCACTCCACTCTGTGTAGAGAGGCGATGATGGTTCTTCATTTTCAGAAGAGCAACTCATCATGTACACTTTAGATCTTCACTTTGCCGGGACCGACACAACCTCCAACACCCTGCTTACTGGTTTTCTTTACCTCATGAGCTACCCACACATACAAGGTATGCATCTAATATAAGTTTACCTTTCACTCTCTCAGCTGTGTTATCATCTTACTAAGTTGTCTTTTGAAATGCTAAATGACACGTGTGATATTATCTCGCCCCGTCAGAACGATGTCAGCAGGAGATCAACCAGGTGTTGGAAGGGAAGGATCAGGCCAGTTTTGAGGACAGACACAAAATGCCCTACATGCAGGTACTGTACACCATCTTGTAACGGACCGACAGACACCCCAAAACCCCTTTTTGTTTTTTTTTGTTTATCAATGGTTGCCTGATAGTGATGTAGGGTCAAGCTTTTTTTTGATTCGGCAAGGGTGAGTCGCTAGAGGATGAGGTGGCAGTGGGGAGAAGGAAAGGTGTTGGCAAATCGTAGGTAAAGGAGGAAGTACGGATAAGGAGAAACAAATCCTGCGAAACAGTCCTCCTGATCGGCAATGAAAGTTTAAGTAGTGACGTGGAGGTAGTGAATCCCTCGGGACTACTATGGCTGAAGGGACGATGCAACCAGTCTGAGTGACATGTATGTTAGAACATGACACGAAGTTGGCTAAAGGGAAGAGATCTTATCCAGTAAATCTGGACTTGGGAATCCATTGTAACCACTGTCTTCAAGTCACATTTATTTTTTGTCTGGTCATCAACATTCTGCTGGCTGTTATCTTTGCTGCAGCTTTATTGGTCTACATTGTTTACTGTCTGCTCCAGGTCAGATAAAGCTTGAAACGATGTTTAAATCTGTCTTCATCCAGGCTGTGATTCATGAAGTGCAGAGGATCGCCAACACCGTTCCACTCAGCGTCTTCCACTGCACGACTAAAGACACAGAGCTTATGGGATATTCCATCCCCAAGGTGAGGAGCAACTGGTTAAATATATTTTAGTGACAGAGGCAACAAAGGGAAATGCCTCTTTTATTGCTTTTGACATTTTGGTTACTTTTGTTTTCAGGGTACAATGATCATCCAGAACTTGACCTCACTGCACAACGAGGAAGGACAGTGGAAATTCCCTCATGAATTCAACCCTGAAAACTTCCTCAATGACCAGGGAGAGTTTGTTAAACCAGAGGCCTTCATGCCTTTCTCTGCAGGTGCATTATAACCGTTTCCTACTCAGAGTGGCATGCACACACACTGTAAGTAAGGTCAATTGGTCATAGACTTTAAGGTCTGTTTCCATGTCTCAGGTCCTCGGATGTGTCTCGGCGAGGGTCTGGCTCGTATGGAGCTTTTCCTCATCATGGTGACTCTGCTGAGGAAGTTTAAGTTCATCTGGCCTGAGGATGCAGGAGAGCCAGACTTCACTCCAGTCTTTGGAATCACAACAACTCCCAAACCGTATCGCATGAAGGTGGAACTCAGGTTGATACAGTGAGGTGGTTTGCAGGAATGCATTAATATGTGAAACTGAACCAAACCTTAACCCCAGTATTGTCACATTATAGGTTCACATACTGTTCCCTCTCAATAAATAAGTTGCCAAGTGTACTAATCATTTGTTTAATTTGGGCCTCTTGAGATGGTTTGGGCATGTGATTTTGATGCCTTTTCGGTGCCTTCCAGTGGAGGTTTTCCTGGTACGTCCAACCGGTACGGCACCTTGGGGTAGACCCAGAACATGCTGGAGGGATTATATATCTCATCTGGCCTGGGAACGCCTTAGGATCCCCCAGCAGGAGTTGGAAGATGTTGCTGGACAGGGGGAGGACTGGGGTATTATGCAAATAAGCAAAAGAAGGTGGAGGAATGAATGGACTGACGGACAGATGCATGGATGGGTGGATGCATGGATGGTCTGATGAATGATGGATGGATGGATGGTCTGATGGATGATTGATGGGGAAAAAGGATTTGTCTCTTCCTCTTGTTTGCATTGTGGCTTCGGAAAGTCTCCTGTCCGAAAAGTTTCCTTTGTTGTCTGTCTTATTTGCAAGTGATTCTTTCCGCATCTAATTGACGACCCCCCTGTGTCCTTATCTTGTGACCTACAACCAACACTGTATTACCATACAAAAGCAGATACAAAGGGAATGGGGGCGACTGTCAACTGTTTGTCCACTGTTTGTCAACTGTATAAAAGCTGCCCTGAGCGAAAAGAAGGAGTGTACAGGGGAGAACGGAAAGACGAGGACGGATGAGACAAGGACTGCTGGGGAAGCCAGGCTGGGGAGAGCCCGGCTGGGGCGAACCCTGCTGAAGAGGGGGAGAACGGAAGACGAGGACGGCGGAGCAGAGGACTGCTGGGGAAGCCAGGCTGGGTAGAGCCCGGCTGGGGCGAGAACTGCTGGAGGACTGCTGGAAAGCCCTGCTGTAGAGAACTGCTGGGGGGAGCAATGCTGGACACCTCTCTTTGAGGGCGCATGTAGTTGCTCCTTCTTGCAAGAATAAAATGTCCGATGTGTTTGATTTTGAACCAAGCCTCTTGAGTAATTTTTCTAACATAATTGGTCCTTCAAGCCGGATCCCAACATCTCCTCCTCTCTCTGGACACAGCCTGAAACCGTGCACGGGAGAGTCTGGGACTCCTGAGGAAAGACCTCCTGCTGTTTCTTTATCGAAGCAGTTTGGACATTGGTGAGACCAGGACTGACTGGAGAGAGGACGAGTGACGGAATCCTAGAACAAGGCTGATTCACCATCAAAACATCGGGCACCCGAGGTAAGACAACTTCTTTTGTTGTTGTTTTGATCTAAAGAGTCTGAGTAGACTAGGTAAACTAAAGAGTCTTGAGTAGACTAGACTAAAAGTCGCATAAACTAAAAAAAAAAAGGTCAGCGACCTACAGGTAACTAAGTCGGGGACTTAGGAAATAGGTCAGGGACCTACAGGTAACCAAGTCGGGGACTTTGGAAATAGGTCAGGGACCTACAGGTAACCAAGTCAGGGACTTTGGAAATAGGTCAGAGACCTACAGCGAACTATAAGAATAAATAATAGATACCGTGAGTGTCTTACAGTGTAAAGGAGGGCCGAAGCCTAACGGTACACTGTATAAAGACCAGTTGCTCAGGTGAACTCCATACAAACTGGTTGGCTCACAGAAAGAAAAATGGGGACATGCTGTATTAAGATCGAGTAGATACCTCTGGAGGGAGACGTAAAATGCATGCACTCAAAAGGCGCGGATAACATAAAATATTTGAAAAAATGGGAAAAGAAACACGGAATCAAGGGAAAACTAACAGCGACAGCATGTAGAAGGTAAGCTGATACTCCCAAAAAAGTTTATAAAGATATGTGGCCCTTTTGAGCCATGGGGTAAACCATGGCTCAACAGGAGGGATGGTATCTATAATAAACTAAGCCGGCATTCCCCTGTGGCAAACTACTAAAAAAAACTTTTTCGGATTGCTGAACGGGCCTGAATACACCTCAGCCATTGCAGAAGGATGAGACCTTTGCCTGAACCACATCGCACAGACATACCAGATTAAGTAAGCCGGCATTCCCCTGTGGTGAAGTCTGGCTACAAAGGGAGGTGATACCGATAGGGGTGCTTGTCTCACACCAGTGAAGAAACTAACAACACCCAGGCGGTTTAGTTTCTGGTGAGCTTATTTTTGGTATATCTGTGGACAGACAGTACAGCTAAAATTGCTCCGGACAGCATCACATGGCATCCATTCAGGAGGATAGGACCCTGCGGCCTGAGAGCGATGACTGAAACACCACCCCCTTATGCAACAACAACAATTGTGATTAATATGATTTTCCTCATGATGATTCTTTTGTTTTTTGTTTTTTTCCTTTTTTATGTTATACTTTGTATAAACAGGAGGGATATGATGGGGAAAAAGGATTTGTTTCTTCCTCTTGTTTGCATTGTGGCTCTGGAAAGGCTCTTGTCCGAAAAGTTTCCTTTGTTGTCTGTCTTATTTGCAAGTGATTCTTTCCGCATCTAATTGACGACTCCCAGGTGTCCTTATCTTGTGACCTACAACCAACGCTGTATTACCACACAAAAGCAGATACAAAGGGAATGGGGGTGACTGTCAACTGTTTGTCAACTGTATAAAAGCTGCCCTGAGAGAAAAGAAGGACTGTGCAGGGGAGAATGGAAAGATGAGGATGGGTGAGACAAGGACTGCTGGGAAGCCAGGCTGGGGAGAGCCCGGCTGGGGCGAGAACTGCTGGAGGACTGCTGGAAAGCCATGCTGGAGGACTGCTGGATGGACGGACGGACGGACGGACGGACGGATGAATGACGGATGGACGGTCTGATGAATGATGGACGGATGGAGGTCTTCTTTGCTCCTCAGAAGAACTGCCAGATAGGTCATGACATAAAAATTAATGTCTTGGATCTCTATGCTGTTCTTTTCTCTCTGCTGCTCTCCTTTCACTAAAACCTCTGAGCCTGTTTCTGTCTGAAGTTTTTTTTTCCCTTTAAAGCAAAGTTTTTCCTTCCTAGCTAATGTGGGGATTGTTGGGTTCTGTATATAATATTGTAAAGTTCTGCTGTAAGGACTTTAATGTGTTAAGTGCCATGAAATAACCTGTGTTGTGATATTGCGCTTTATAAATAAAATTGAATTGAATTCAAATTCCACATTACAGAGGCCATCCTGACACAAGGATTACTGATGTATGTCAGAAGGGCTCTTTTATGGCGACAAACCGGCAGAAAATTAGGACTGATTCCACATTGCCACTCAGCTCCACAAAACATTTAGGGTCTGTTGACTTATTGTTTTGGTTTCACATCCCGCAGTTTTACTGTTTGGTCTCATTAAGGTCAAAACCTTAAAATATCTTGTCATCATGAGAAACCAGTGCTTAAGCACACAGATACAGTGTTAGCATGGAGAAAAAAGGTCACAAATAAAAGAAATCCGATGAAATGATCAATTTAATGTTCAACACATCTAATTTAAGGCATTTTCACTCCGGAACATCCGGACTAAGATTAGTGTTTTTACTACATTGTACGAGATGTTAGATGTTGATAATTGTGGCGTACAAGAGGAAAACATGACCTGATGGTGGCGGCAAAATACAATTTTATTTAGTCATCAAAAGTGCAAGAATGGATTTTCCCACACAACCTTTAACATCACGCAAGAACATGTTTGTTTGCAACTGTATCAGGTTCTTAAAAAGTAGGTCAGTACGAACAGTAAAACATCACATTTACGTTAAATCGTGTCTTTTCTGCGTGAAATACTCTGAACTTTGGGCTGTACAGTTTGACCAGGAGCCCTTTGATGGTGGAGCACTGGTCTATTATTGAAGCTTTTGTGTGGATGCTGTATTGTTTACTGGGCGGTCTCTTGATTGTCAGCGGGAGGCCAGGGGTGAGGGGCTGTGGGGGTGGGCTTGAATTGTGTGTGTGTGTGTGTGTGTGTGTGTGTGTGTGTGTGTGTGTGTGTGTGTGTGTGTGTGTGTGTGTGTGTGTGTGTGTGTGTGTGTGTGTGTGTGTGCTGACATGGACCTTCTGCAATGACATTCAGTTGGATGACTGGTGGTGGCACCAAGGACAGAGAGTGGAGAGCCAAAGAGAGGAAGAGACTGAAGGAGCCATGAAGAGCGACTAAACAAAAAAGTCTAGAGAAGATAAACAATTGCAAAGAAAAACCAAAGAAGAATAGATAAAGTGTGACAAACGAGGACATCGAGGACGAACACAGATAATCGGACCGACTGAAATGGAATCAAAGAGGCTGAGACAAACTTGGGATTATCAGTAACAGATCACAGAAGTGGACAAACATGGACTAGTCTGCAGGCCTGCACGCACATACCCAAACACACACACACACACACACACACACACACACACACACACACACACACACACACACACACACACACACACACACACACACACACACACACACACACACACACACACACACACACACACACACACATTTGGTCTCCTGTAGCAAGTCTGGGCAGTGGACAGGTGTCAGCATGCAGGAGTCTCCAGGTGCCGTTGGTGTAGACGGCAGCTACGCCAGTAACGTTCCCGCCTTTCTCACCAAGCTGTGGACGCTGGTGGAGGACCCCGAAACCAATCACCTGATCTGCTGGAGCGCTGTGAGTCTGTCTTTCCAACACACAGTGCACAATGCTGTAGTGAATGTAGTTATTCTGAGAGTTTTATTTGCGGTGCAGCATAGAGTCCCTTTCAAAGGGTCACGAGAGAAATCAGGAGGGGCGTAAGAAGAAAGAGGAGGAAAAATCTCTATTCATTTTTTCAAACTATGCCCAAGTCTTCTCTTTTAATATTGGATCATTTTACGTCTTTGGGCATGGAACAGTTATTTAATGAACCCATTTAGAACCCAGTTTAGAAGTAGAATTACCTTTTGGTGGAAGTGCTAACAGCTCATCGACACTTGAAATATGACTCAGGGCCTCAACTATATTTTCATATTTTTCTATTTTTGATAAGTGGTCTGAAAAAGGGTCTGAAATCCTCCTCTGGAGTGATCCTTTGAACTTGTTGTATTTAACTGCTTGTTTTAATCCAATCTGGAGCAGTCTGTGCATTAATTAAATATTCTAACAGCACCACTTTAAAACTGTTGTTGTTCAGGGTTCATACAGTTTAAAAATGGTTCATTAACTCATTTTGTTTTTGATATCTGGTGCTTTATTTTTGACGTTTGATTCAAAGATAAGTGGCTAATTTTAAAATTCACTTTCATTGTAACACAAATTGTTGGTAAACTCAGTGCCGACGGTAAAATAAGATAGTTACATCAAAGTTGTTGTTTTTTATGTGAAGAGAATTGGAATGGCATAGTTGATACGATAAAACAGAAACTTTATCTTGAACTGAATTTGTTTCCTTTATTTTTCTTGAGTTGTGAACTGCATCATTGATGTGTGACACACAGACGAGCCTGCACAGCTTCTCTGTTCTCCGTCAGAGGGACACAAACACATGCCGTCCAGTCCCATGATATCTGTAGTGAGAGCAGCCTCAGTTGTTATCAGATTCATCAGATCCACAACTGTTTTCACAGCAGAGCTGAGCTACTGCAGCTGCTTAGTAAGGCTGAGAGAGAGATCATGACTCATCACTGACAGACGGAAAGAGTCCGTTTGATTGGCTGACTGAAAAGAATTTGCACTGTGGGGAAAATATACTAACTCCTCGCAAAGCTCCTGTCATTATTCAAGTAACTTTATTTAAAATGCCTTATCCGTCTCTGCTGCAGTGACAGGTGATGACACGTATTCACAACAGTTATGTTGCACATCATCTGAGAAACTGGAAGTTTAAGAAATCCAGAAAAGACTCAAATAAACATAAAATGTCTCCAAACAGGTCGTGCAGAATAATCTGTAATCTGCAAAACAGTGTTGGAAAGGCCCAGCATTTCCTTTTATATTCACATGCATATTATTATTGCTCATCATGTGCATTAGGTATATTATTTTATTTGTTTTGGTGCTATTAAGTGATGATGTTTATTGAATGAATTGACAAGCTTTTTAAATAGACAGACTGAATCTGATGGCAGATTGAGATAAACAGCTGCTGTCTCCTCAGTTTTCTGCAGCAGCTCTGCGATCTTTGGAGCACTTGGAAGCTCATTTCATCCTCCTTTGAACAGAATATATATATAGGGTTGATATCCAGGCTGATTCTGAGGAGTTCATAACACAATGCATCAGTCACTGAACAGTTTGTAATTCCACATTCCTGAGTGTGTTTTCTGTTTCAGACTGGGACGAGCTTTCATGTGTTTGACCAGGGACGCTTCGCCAAGGAAGTTCTGCCAAAGTACTTTAAACACAACAACATGGCGAGCTTCGTCCGACAGCTCAACATGTGTGAGTACATTCTCCTCTTCTCTCCTTCACTCTCTTCTCCCAACGACAGAATTTATGATGTCTTCTTGTGTGTGTGTGTGTGTGTGTGTGTGTGTGTGTGTGTGTGTGTGTGTGTGTGTGTGTGTGTGTGTGTGTGTGTGTGTGTGTGTGTGTGTGTGTGTGTGTGTGTGTGTTTTACAGACGGTTTCCGTAAGGTGGTGAACATCGAGCAGAGTGGCCTGGTGAAGCCTGAGAGAGACGACACAGAGTTCCAACATCTGTACTTCCTCCAGGGTCATGAGCACATGCTGGAACACATCAAGAGGAAGGTACGACGCACGGGAAGACATCTCAAAGACAAACTGAGTTCCTTAGGATGTAGATAGAATAGACATGTTTGTAATTGGATGAAGTGCTCATGTAACTCTACTGTAACCCACACTGGATTTATTTTATTTCACACATTAAGGATATCAACCTTCCCGGGATAACGAAGTTCCTAAGCCAGTAAAGATTAGGATGTTTTAGCCGAGATTTCGTTTTTCAGTGCACATGCAGGAAGCATATTTATCCATGCATGCACCCATCCATTATCTATAAAGGGAGGCCGGGGCCAGCTGACATTGGGCCAACATGCTGCATAGGTCGCCAGTCCAGTGCAGAGCTAACACTGAAAAACAGAAAACCATCCACACTCACATTCACACCCACAGACAACACGCATATCTTTGGACTGTTGGAGGAAACCGGGGATGTAGTCCTAAATCACACATTCACAAACAACACTAAGGTCATTATGTTTGTATCTGCACAAAGCTAATCTAAGCAGAGATCCAAGAGGCTTTTTTCTGCGCTTGCATCGAGTTGCTATTTTTGTGGTTCAACATGAATCTGACTGCGACCAGATGGGTGAACGGCATGTCAATAAAGATGCACTCGTGCAGAGCAATTTTGGTGTCATTGTTGAGGTGAAATCACGTTTGCTTTACCACCAACTCAAACCAGGTCTAAAAGCAGCGCAGCCGACCAAGTGCTGTTTTCGTGGCTTCGGTCCAGTTAATGATAACAGGAAAGTTTGAGTGCAACTTTGTGATTCAGTGAACCATATAAAAAATGAAGCTGACTCTTGTCTATTGAATTGGATATTAACACAAAACATCAGTTTATTTATTAACAACACAAAATCAGTTTGTTTATCAACACACATCAGTTTATTTATTAACACCACAACATCCATTTATTTATTGACACCACAACATCAGTTTATTTATTAACACACAACATCAGTTTATTTATTAATACCACATCAGTTTATTTATTAACACCAAAACATTAGTTTATTTATAAACAAACAACATTAGTTTATTTATTAACAAACAACATCAGTTTATTTATTAACATGCAACATCAGTTTATTTATTAACACCAAAACATTAGTTTATTTATTAACAAACAACATCAGTTTATTTATGAAAACCACATCAGTTTATTTATTAACATGCAACATCAGTTTATTTATTAACACACATCAGTTTATTTATTAACACCACATCAGTTTATTTATTAACACCACATCAGTTTATTTGTTAACACCAAAATATTAGTTTTATTTATTGACAAACAACATCAGTTTATTTATTAACATGCAACATCAGTTATTTTATTAACATGCAACATCAGTTTATTTATTAACACAGCATCAGTTTATTTATTAACAACACATCAGTTTATTTATTAACACACATCAGTTTATTTATTAATACCACATCAGTTTATTTATTAACACCAAAACATTAGTTTATTTATAAACAAACAACATTAGTTTATTTATTAACAAACAACATCAGTTTATTTATTAACACACATCAGTTTATTTATTAATACCACATCAGTTTATTTATTAACACCAAAACATTAGTTTATTTATAAACAAACAACATTCATTTATTTATTAACATGCAACATCAGTTTATTTATTAACACACATCAGTTTATTTATTAATACCACATCAGTTTATTTATTAACACCAAAACATTAGTTTATTTATAAACAAACAACATTAGTTTATTTATTAACAAACAACATCAGTTTATTTATGAAAACCACATCAGTTTATTTATTAACATGCAACATCAGTTTATTTATTAACACAGCATCAGTTTATTTATTAACAACACATCAGTTTATTTATTAACACACATCAGTTTATTTATTAATACCACATCAGTTTATTTATTAACACCAAAACATTAGTTTATTTATAAACAAACAACATTAGTTTATTTATTAACAAACAACATCAGTTTATTTATTAACACAGCATCAGTTTATTTATTAACAACACATCAGTTTATTTATTAACACAACATCAGTTTATTTATTAATACCACATCAGTTTGTTTATTAACACCAAAACATTAGTTTATTTATAAACAAACAACATCAGTTTATTTATTAACACAGCATCAGTTTATTTATTAACAACACATCAGTTTATTTATTAACACACATCAGTTTATTTATTAATACCACATCAGTTTATTTATTAACACCAAAACATTAGTTTATTTATAAACAAACAACATTAGTTTATTTATTAACAAACAACATCAGTTTATTTATTAACATGCAACATCAGTTTATTTATTAACACCAAAACATTAGTTTATTTATTAACAAACAACATCAGTTTATTTATGAAAACCACATCAGTTTATTTATTAACATGCAACATCAGTTTATTTATTAACACCACATCAGTTTATTTATTAACACCACATCAGTTTATTTGTTAACACCAAAATATTAGTTTTATTTATTGACAAACAACATCAGTTTATTTATTAACATGCAACATCAGTTATTTTATTAACATGCAACATCAGTTTATTTATTAACACAGCATCAGTTTATTTATTAACAACACATCAGTTTATTTATTAACACACATCAGTTTATTTATTAACACACAACATCAGTTTATTTATTGACAACATCAATTAATTTATTAAAACCACATCAGTTTATTTATTAACAACATCCGCTTATTTATTAACACCATATAAGTTTATTTATTAACACCACATCAGTTTATTTATTAATTCAATTCAATTCAATTTTATTTATATAGCACTAAATCACAACACAGCTTATTTCATGGCACTTAACATATTAAAGTCTTTACAGCAGAACTTTACAGCACTATACAGAGAAACCCAACAATTCAACAATTTCCACATAAGCTAGGAGGGAAAAAACTCCTCTTTAAGGGAGAAAAACCTCCAACAGAGGGAAGAAAAACTCCCTTTAACAGGAAGAAACCTCCGACAGAACCAGACTCAGAGGTGGGCGGAGCATCTGTTAACAGAACCAGGATCAGAGGTGGGCAGAGCATCTGTTAACAGAACCAGGCTCAGAAGTGGGCGGAGCATCTGTTAACGGAACCAGACTCAAAGGTGGGCGGAGCATCTGTTAACAGAACCAGGCTCAGAGGTGGGCGGAGCATCTGTTAACAGAACCAGGATCAGAGGTGGGCGGAGCATCTGCCTCGACCGGTAGGGATGAGGGGAGAGCAGAGAGAGAAAAGGACAGCATAGAGCAGGGGTATTCAACTAAAATTTAAAGAGGTCCAGTTAGAGAAAATGTCTTGAAGCTAAGGTCCAGAAGATCATGATGTCTAACTATTTAGTGTGATATATATTTAAGTAGCCTAGTAGTTTTATCAACATCTGTATGTAATCAATACCTGACTGTCAAATCAAATGAATTCAGTACAATTCAAAAACTTTTTGACAATATTTATTTATATTTATTGTCATGTAACAGAACTGAACATATATGTATGACTGCAGATGTGTATAATGTTCTCTCATTAACTAAATAAAAGTAGGGCTGCATTTCAAAATAAGAGAAAATAAATAAAATGTGAAAATTGTGCACATTCAAATAAAGTGTTTAACTTCAGAAAAATAAAATAAAGGGAGGAAAAGCTTGAATTTCCCCTTTTCTGTTTCACATTTTGACTCAAGTCTCAACCAATTTTACAGATAATAAATCTCAACACATCTTAACAATTGAACAGTTTTAGAGTATCACTCTCTTCCCCTCTTATATCCCACTGCTCCACTGTGTTGCTCAGTGAGAGAATTGAGCTCTAGCTTGTCCTGCCAGGATTTTAAAGCTGGGTTGGGTTAGGATTCGGGTTAGTAGGCTTGAATGGAGTCAGAGCCGTTCTCATCCACATGTGGAGGAGCTCATTGGTGAGTCTGGATCCATATTTAGTTTTGATTGTGTTCATTGTGGAGAACACTGCCTCACAGTTATATGTGGAGCCAAACATGGTCCAGATGTTGAGGGCTTCTTTCCTCAGACCTGGGAAAGCTGTCTCAGGGACCATTTGGAGCCAGAAAGTGGACGGGTCAGTGCTTACAAACTGCTCTTTCAGGCCCACATCTGCTTGGAGATCAACCAATTACATCTGGAGAGGCCCAGCATTGACCCATTTAAAGTGCTGTGTGACTTCCTTTGAGAACCCGCTGACATCTGTGATGAGAAATGGGTTCTGAAGGAACATGGTGAGCTGCTGTCCAAAGCTGAAGCTGTCAAAACGGTTGCTGAAGTTTACAATCAGCTTATCAATAAAGTCAACAAAAGAAGACATCTCTGTCCCTGAACCTGTCCCTGCACTGCTGGAAGTGTCCACAGTCTCCCTGCAGGTCTTCCTTCAACACCTCAAGTTTCCTCTGAAAGGAGCAGACAGCTGTCATCAGTTCACAAATTGAATTGTCCTCAAATTCAGTTCATTCAGATGTGAAGTGACATCAACCAAAAAGGCCACATTATCCATCTGTTCCTCATTTTATAAAAAGAGAGAAAACTGTGTTGCCTTCCTAGCTCTTCAAAGAAGATGCTGCTTCCCTCCTGATGGACCAAAGCGTGCTAACACCCTGCCTTTGCTGAGCCATCTCACATTGTTGTGCAGCAAAAGATCATCAGCATTAGCATCAACTTCTCTGAGGAATTGCCTGAGCATGCGATGCTGGTAGGAAGAGGATGCCCTGAGAAAATGGATCATCTTCATCATTGTATTCATCACTTCAGCATGCTCATGTGACAGATTGATGAATGAATTCTCAGGATTGTCCTCTTTCAGTGTTGCTCCAGCTCCTTTCTCTCTCCATCATAGCAGCGGCTCCATCTGTAGTTATTGAAACCACTTGTTTCGGCTCTGTTCCTCTCTTTGTTAACATCTTAATGGCCAGGTAGATGTCTTCTCCTCTTGTCCTGGTCTGAAGGGGAGTGACACCTAACAGGTCTTCACACAACGCTTTCTGGTCTGTGTTGAAAAACCTGACATCCTCTAACAGCTGAGCATCATCACACATGTCAGTGGACTCGTCCACAGCTCAGCCTCCACATGGTGCCTCATGCATGGCTTCATCGAGCTGGGTTAGCACGCCCTGACTTAATATTTCACTTCTCTTTGTGGCAGATGATGCTGACGTGGGTATTTGCTTTATTTTATCACAAAGCTCTTGTTCTGTTTTCCCTCAAGTTGTGTTTCAGCTGCTGCACTCATGCATTCTTTGACAACCCCTCCATCAGCAAATGGCTTTTTGTGTTGACCCAAAATCTAAGCAGCTCTGAGGGAACCCTCGTGAGCACGTTGTTGGGTGGATGTGTTGTTGGGTGGATGTGTGGCTCAGGATCTTGGTGGACTGGTCATATCGGGCTCTGAGACTGCTTATGTTCTGGGATCTCACCTCAGATTTGAGTGGGTATGTTTGTTCAAAACCTTTATGTTTTGTCTCATAATGGCGTTTCACATTGGCACTCTTAATGAGTGCCATGGTTTCTGAACACGAGACACACTGGTTTAGTGCTCCCAGTGGGAAGTGAACAGAAACGAGTCTGTCCTTTCCAGATTAAATGCTCTATTTTCGCTGTCCACTTTTCTTTTTTTGGAGAGCGCCATTTGTTCCTTCTTTTTCTCAACTTTCTCCGTCTCACTTGTCTTTTTCTCAACTTTCTCCGGGACAGTCATCTGTTTCGCTCCCTTTCTCCAGCTCAGTTTCTCTCCCTTTGTTTTCGCTTCATGTATCGCTATCTTTCTTTTCCTTTCTACCGTCTTTTCATGTGTAACTTGCCTCTCACTGTCATCTGTCTGCACTGTAGAGTCACAATGTTTATCGCCTGGAATGCACAGACTTGATTGGCTGAGTAGTATCACGCGGGATGGCTTAATTTGCATGCAATTGGTTTGTGCGTTTCCTCAGCCAATAAACCACTACCGTAAAGACTACAAAAACTGCGCCGGTTAAATTAGAAGTGCCCCGTGAAGTTTTAAATTCTAAACTTCTGTTTTGGCTCTAGGTCCGGGTCCGTATGGGACGGCTTCTGGGTCCGGACCCGGACCGCGGTCTGCCTGTTAGTGACCTATGGCATAGAGATACAAGACATGAACTGTTGGTAGCGCCGACAATCACAGAGCAGAGACATGCCGCTCCATGACGGGACATCTGGAAAAGAAAGAACAGAAACTACACGAGCGAAGGAACTGAATGGAGACAACAGATAATAATAAGAAACTATGGGAGAGAAAAAGATACGTTCTGTCAGGATGATGTGGTTCCATACGTTCTGTCAGGATGATGTGGTTCTATAAGATCTGTCAGGATGTTGTGGTTCTAATAAAATCTGTCAGGATGATGTGGTTCTATACGATCTGTCAGGATGATGTGGTTCTATAAAATCTCTAAGATAGGATGGAACCTGGTCATGAAGAACTTTGTAAGTCAGCAAGAGAATTTAAAATTCTATTCTTGATTTAACAGGAAGTCAATGAAGAGAAGCTAAAACAGGAGAAATATAATCTCTAAATCCCATCAGGACTCTTGCTGCAGCATTTTGGATCAGCTGCAGGTTTTTAATGAGTAATTTGGACATCCTAACAACAAGGAATTACAATAATCTAGTCTAGAAGTAACAAAGACATGAATGAGTTTTTCTGCGTCACGCTGAGGAAGGATTTTCCTGATTTTATTAATATTACGTAGATGAAAGAAGGCAGTTCTGGAGATTTGCTTCATATGGTGTCTAAAGGACAAATCCTCATCAAAGATGACTCCAAGGTTCCTCACAGTTTTGCTGGAGGCCAAGACAACGTCATCTAGAGTAACTAAAAGATTACAGAAAGAGTTTCTGAGGTGTTTAGGACCAAGTACAATAACTTCTGTTTTGTCTGAATTTAGAAGCAGGGAGTTCTTGGTCATCCAGACCTTTATGTCTTTTAGACAGGCTTCAAGTTTTACTAACTGATTAGCTTCATCTGGTTTTATAGAAAGATATAGCTGAGTGTCATCTGCATAACAATGGAAGTTGATGCAGTGCTTCCTGATGACATCTCCTAATGGAAGCATGTACAAAGTAAAAAGTATTGGGCCTAACACTGAGCCTTGTGGAACTCCATAACTAACTCTTGTTTGTCTGGAAGACTCATTGTTGACATGGACAAACTGGAATCTATCTGATAAGTAGGATTTGAACCAGTTTAATGCAGTTCCTTTAATCCTCGTAACGTCTTCTAATCTCTGTAATAAGATTGTATGATCAATTGTATCAAAAGCAGCACTGAGGTCCAGAAGAACAAGTACAGAGACGAGTCCATTATCTGAGGCTGATAAAAGGTCATTAGTAACTTTCACCAGAGCTGTTTCTGTGCTATGATGAACTCTAAAGACTGAACATCTTCAAACAGACAGTTCCTCTGGAAATAATCACAAAGTTGATTTACAACAACTTTTTCAAGGATTTTAGAAATAAACATCAGGTTGTAAATTGGTCTGTAGTTTCCTAAAATAGCTGATCAAGAGTCGGCTTTTTAAGTAAAGGTTTAATTACAGCCACTTTAAAAGCCTGCGGTACATAGCCGGTTACAATAGATAGGTTGATCTGATCTAATATGGAAGTATTAATTAAAGGGAAGACTTCCTTAAAAAGTTTAGTTGGGTTGAGATCCAACAGACAGCTAGAGGATGCAGATGAAGAAATAATTGTAGTTAACTCAGAGAGCTCAACAGGAGAGAAATGTTCCAAGTTTACATCTGGTCCTACGGTTGCTTCCAGGACTGCTGTTGCTTAGCAACACATCAGTGACAGTAACAGGAAGGGTCTGCCCGATTCTCTCCCTGATAGTAAGAATTTTATTAGTAAAGAAGTTAATGAAGTCATTACTGCTGAGAGCTGAAGGAATAGAGGGCTCAACAGAACTGTGACTCTTTGTCAGCCTGCTGCAGTGCTGAAAAGAAACCTGGGGTTGTTCTTGTTGTCCTCTATTAATGATGAATAATATGCAGCTCTGCCTTATGAAGAGCTTTCTTATATGATATCAGACGATCCTTTCAGGCAGGTGAAATTCTTCTAAATTAGTGGAAAGCCATTTCCTATCGAGCTTCTAGTTGCTGCCTAGCAGAGCGTGATGGTGAGTTGTACCGAGGAGACGCCTCCTCTGGTTCATGAAAACCATTAACACACAATATAGGTTTATTCAATAATACCACAACATCGGTTTATTTATTAGCAACATCAGCTTATTTATTAACACCACATCAGTTTATTTATTACCACAAAATCTGTTTATTTATTACCACACAACATTTATTTGTTAACACCACATTGAAGAGCAATGTGTTTTGAACACAGTATTATTAATAAATGAGTTGCATTAGGAGCTTTAAGTGTGAATAATTTACTTCTGCTCACTTCTCAACATGGTTCCAGCACCTGATTTCACTGTAGTGGATGAGATTAATTTGTTAACTTTGACATTTAATTAATTGGAAATCATCTTAAATTATTCACCTGATATGCCAACCTCGACATCCCCAAAACCTTCAACTCTCACAGCTCAGACTGTCAAGGCTGCTAGCCTCCCCCTGGGTTAGTGTCTCAGTCATTGATGCTTATTCGATTGGCCATGATCGAAGTTGGCTGTGACACACCTTCTAATTAACTTAGATCTGCGTTTGTGCCTAGATTCACAAATATAGAGCCGTAACAGGATGCAGCCGTGCTAGTGGCTGGATGAGATGGCATTTTGAAAGCTAAAGGAAAGCTGTTCCATAAGAAAACTTCAAAGTCGTAATACCATACAAATACAGAGCCTTTCTCCATAGTATGACGTATAGCTTGCTTCATAGACATACACAATGATGGTATTTTGTTTCTTTTACATAATATTTCAGAAACAAATTTCAATAGTTGTCAGCATATACAAAAGTCATTGAGATTCCTGTTTAAACAAGTCATGGGCTCAAACTTCCACTAAGAGACTGTGTGGTTGGTTTTGTGATGCAGGAACACAAGTCACCGCGTTGTGTTGTGCACTTTGTGTTTGCAGGTGTCCATAGTGAAGAGCGAGGAGACCAAAGTTCGTCAGGAAGACCTCAGTAAACTTCTGTATGAAGTTCAGCTGCTCAGAACGCAACAAGACAACATGGAGTGTCAGATGCAGGACATGAAGCAGTGAGTACAGAGGGTGTGTATGTGTGTGTGTGTCTGTGTGTGTGCGCGTATACAGTATGTGTGTGTGCGTGTATGTGTATGTGCGTGTGTGTGTGTGTGTGTGTGTGTGTGTTTCTCTGTGTGTGTGTGTGTGTGTGTGTGTGTGTGTGTGTGTGTGTGTGTGTGTGTGTGTGTGTGTGTGTGTGTGTGTGTGTGTGTGTGTGTGTGTGGGTGTGTCATGGCCCCACAAACATGCCAACAAGTTAATCTCCTTCACCTTCACCTGTAGTTTGGTTCATTTGTACTGAATGCACTTATTGTAAGTCGCTTAGGATAAAAGCGTCAGCTAAATGAAACGTAAATGTAATGAAATGTAACCAGCAGTTGCGTTTGATCTTTAGAAAGGACCCTTAATAGATAGATAGATAGATAGATAGATAGATAGATAGATAGATAGATAGATAGATAGATAGATAGATAGATAGATAGATAGATAGATAGATAGATAGATAGATAGATAGATAGATAGATAGATAGATAGATAGATAGATAGATAGATAGATAGATAGTTACTTTATTAATCCTGCGAGGGATTTATTTTTTGCTACAGCAGCATTTATAGATACAGGGTAAAGTAATAAAGTAACAGAGAAAAATATTAAACATAAAAATATATATGTATATGAAACAATATATACAATAAAAATAGAATAATATTAATTTAAACGAACTAAGCAATAGTACAAAGATTCAAACAAACAACCAACAGTACAAACGGTGTTATAGTTGTGAGATTTATTTGGCCAGAGGTGATTTATTGTAAAGTGTTACAGCAGTGGGCAGGAATGATCTCCTGTATCTGGAATGATCTCCTGTATCTGGAATGATCTCCTGTATTAGGAATGATCTCCTGTATCTGGAATGATCTCCTGTATCAGAAATGATCTCCTGTATCAGGAATGATCTCCTGTATCTGGAATGATCTCCTGTATCAGGAATGATCTCCTGTATCAGGAATGATCTCCTGTATCAGGAATGATCTCCTGTATCTGGAATGATCTCCTGTATCAGGAATGATCTCCTGTATCTGGAATGATCTTCTGTCCCTGCAGCAGGTGGAGAGGGTGGTCAGGATTATCCAATATGGATAATAGTTTCCTCAGCGTCCTCCTCTCCACCACCTTTTCCAGACTGTCCAGTTTCCAGCCAATGATGGAGCCGGCCTTTTTAACCAGTTTGTTAAGTCTGTTGGTGTCTTCGGCTCCAAGGCTGCTGTTGCAGGGGTTAGGGGGTTAGGGGTGTTGCAGGACCTCAGACAGCTGGATGCCGTCAGGTCCTCAGGACCCCGCGGATCATCGGATGTGTTTGGGAGGTGTGGTGTGTGGAGGAGAGAGATGAGGGCTGTGAATTAAACCTGTTGAAGAAACAGTTTAGCTCATTTGCCCTCTCCAGCACACCAATAAAATAATTAAGGACATAAAAACTCTCTGGTCAGGTCAGTTTGACATTTGATAATGATTTGAAATCCTCTAATTCTTAACTTACAACTACCTGTTCTGTGTTTAAATATGACATTAAATGAAATAAAACAAATGTAAGAAAGTTTGACTTCATAGCTTGTCTATGACGACAGCTTTTTCAGCTAAATGCAAAAAAAAACCACCATAATTTTTTAAAGTACAGTCGTGATGCTCTGCAGTTTTGAACCACTGTATTGTTCCCCCACCATCCTTTTAACGATATTTGAGTTGGGATAATGTGAGAGCAGCAACTGACCTGTCTGTTGTTCCTCTTTCTAAGTTGGAACAAACCATCCGCTGGATGAACGGACTTGTTCTCTGAAGGCTATTGTTGCTGAAAACAGCTGCTCTGTGTCCATTGTGTGGCGGAGCTGCTTTGTGCTCAGCATTGTTTGCTAATGAGAGGAGAGAATGTTCACCTGCTCACCTGACTAACACACACACACACACACACACACACACACACACACACACACACACACACACACACACACACACACACACACACACACACACACACACACACACACACACATAACGAGCCACAACATTCTTAGAAAGGATGAGCGCACGTGTGCACGGGCACATGTACAGGCATGTATGTAGTCATGGATGACATTTCACCTCAGACATAAGTCGGTGGTACTTTGTGATTTTAATTAAGATGTAATGTAGTCCAAGCGTTGCTTTGTTCGTGTTTCTAAGTTGCTTTAAATGACCCAAACATGACAGAGCTGGTGTTACATTCTGAATAATGTAACTCTACTTTTCTGTCAGAGAGTCTATTAGAGACTACAGAAACTAACACTGTTTTAGAAACCATCATCTCAGGTTTCAGGGCTAACTGAAAGAGTAAACTTTCCAATGTTGCTTTAGTGTCTATAAGTTAAAAGGAAACTCCACTTATTTTACACATCAAAGTGTGTTTGCAGGCATTGGGACGTAACTCAGTGATATTGCAGCTTAAGGCACTTCTGCATCTGTCTCATTTTTCAGACCTGAAGCTACGAACACTTTTATATACAGTCTGTGGTTAAATGTACCAAAAACATTGTGGTTACAGTTACAAAAACACTATATTTTGGGGTAAATGTACCATGTTTAGTGTTTAGTTAGGGTTAGGCACAAAAACGAGTTTGTTAGGGTTCGGAAAAGTTCTTGATCTGAATCTGATTGAAAACTTGCTATCAACCAGCCAGTTTTAACAAAATAAATCTGGGGATTTTCAACCGGAGGATCTAGGGCCTCAAATTATTAACCTACTGGTCATTGGTGTTATGGTGCGTTCATGAGCAACTGGGAAAAGGGATACGTCCAACCTCTGAGTGGGAAAATACATACAACACTGCTGGTTGCTGATTGATCCACCCAGACTCTTGTTTTAGTGCTGATCAACTGCTGCAGATACTCTGCATGGAAGAACCTGAATTAACATCATTTGTAAAACTGCAGTTTCATTGGTTTTGTACTATTTTGAAGAACAATTCAATTCAATTTTATTTATATAGCGCCAAATCACAAAACAGGTTATTTCATGGCACTTTACACATTAAAGTCTTTACAGCAGAACTTTACAACATTATACAATGAAACCGAACAATTCAACAATTCAATAATTCAACAATTCAACAATTCCCACATAAGCTAGGAGGGGAAAAACTCCTCTTTAAGGGAGAAAAACCTCCAACAGAGGGAAGAAAAACTCCCTTTAACAGGAAGAAACCTCCGACAGAACCAGGATCAGAGGTGGAGAACATCTGTTAACAGAACCAGGATCAGAGGTGGAGAACATCTGTTAACAGAACCGTGCTCAGAGGTGGGCGGAGCATCTGTTATCAGAACTGGGCTCAGAGGTGGGCGGAGCATCTGTTAACAGAACCGGGCTCAGAGGTGGGCGGAGCATCTGTTAACAGAACCGGGCTTAGAGGTGGGCGAAGCATCTACCTCAACTGGTTGGGGTGAGAAAAAAAGCTGCGTTCAAGTCAATGTCAACCACAAATCCTCTTAACCATGTTGTTTTTCTGTTCTGTGATTTTTCTGCTGTTTACAGGCAGAATGAAGTTCTGTGGAGAGAAGTCGTCTCACTGAGACAGAACCACACACAGCAACAGAAAGTCATGAACAAGGTGAGTCCAGTGTGTGTGTGTGTGTGTGTGTGTGTGTGTGTGTGTGTGTGTGTGTGTGTGTGTGTGTGTGTGTGTGTGTGTGTGTGTGTGTGTGAGAGAGAATTACATCCTGATTTTGTAGATTTTTTTTCCCCACTCTGAACCCTTTTATGCTGCAGTTTGTTAGTGTCAACATGAGAAACTCTGGAGCAGTAAATATGTGCAGGAAGACTGTAAACTGTAAACTGCATCATATTATTGGCTCAAAACTTCACCAAGCTGTCCATAACAAAACTTTAAAGTTTCTACACAACTCTGTATCCAACACGTTCCAGATCTTCACGTTGCTCATGTTCCTAGATGTGGTAAGATACGATAAGATAAGATAAGATAAGATAAGATAAGATAAGATAAGATAAGATAAGATAAGATAAGATAAGATAAGATAAGATAAGATAAGATAAGATAAGATAAGATAAGATAAGATATAAAATAAGATAAGATTAATAAGATACGATAAAATAAGATGAATAAGATAAGATTAATAAGATAAGATACGATAAGATAAGATTAATAAGATAAGATACGATAAAATAAGATTAGTAAAATAAGATTAATAAGATAATATTAATAAGATAAGATACGATAAGATAAGATTAATAAGATAAGATACGATAAAATAAGATTCGTAAAATAAGATTAATAAGATAATATTAATAAGATAAGATACGATAAGATAAGATAAGATTAATAAGATAAGATAAGATTAGTAAAATAAGATTAGTAAAATAAGATTAATAAGATAATATTAATAAGATAAGATATGATAAGATAAGATAAGATTAGTAAAATAAGATTAGTAAAATAAGATTAATAAGATAATATTAATAAGATAAAATAAGATTAGTAAGATAAGATAAGATTAATAAAATAAAATAAGATTAATAAAATAAGATTAATAAGATAAGATACAATAAGATAAGATTAATAAGATAAGATACGATAAAATAAGATTCGTAAAATAAGATTAATAAGATAATATTAATAAGATAAGATACGATAAGATAAGATTAATAAGATAAGATAAGATTAGTCAAATAAGATTAGTAAAATAAGATTAATAAGATAATATTAATAAGATAAGATATGATAAGATAAGATTAGTAAAATAAGATTAGTAAAATAAGATTAATAAGATAATATTAATAAGATAAGATATGATAAGATAAGATAAGAATAGTAAAATAAGATTAATAAGATAATATTAATAAGATAAGATACGATAAGATAAGATTAGTAAGATAAGTTAAGATTAATAAAATAAAATAAGATTAATAAAATAAGATTAATAAGATAAGATAGGATAAATATGATAAGATAAGATATAAGATATAAGATACAAGATAAGATAAGATAAGATAAGATAAGATATAAAATAAGATAAGATATAGGATAAGATAAATAACATAAGATTAATAAGATAAGATAGGATAAATATGATAAGAAAAGATAAGCTATAAGATCAGATCAAATAAGATAAGATATAAGACCATATTTAAAATAAGATATAAGATACGATATAAGATAAGATAAGATAAGACAAGATCTTATCTTATCTTATCTTATCTTATCTTATCTTATAGCATATAAGATAAGTTAAGATATAAGATAAGATATAAAATAAGATATAAGATATAAGATACAAGATACAAGATACAAGATATAAGATATAAGATAAGATATAAGATATAAGGTAAGATATAAGATACAAGATAAGATAAGATAAGATAAGATAAGATAAGATAAGATAAGATAAGATAAGATAAGATAAGATAAGATAAGATAAGATAAGATAAGATAAGATAAGATAAGATAAGATAAGATAAGACAAGATCTTATCTTATCTTATCTTATAACATATAAGATAAGTTAAGATAGATAAGGTAACAGATAACAGCTTATGAATACAGATAGGAAAAAGATAAGTACCCAGAGAGAAAAAATTTTACAAGTAAAAAATAATATATAATAAAAAGAAAATCTTTTAGGAAAATGAAAAAAATGAAAAACAAAGCAAACACAAGCAAGCTATATACACAAAATATATATAAAAAAATACACCTTGACCTATACTTTAAAAGAAAAACAGATAATTATTGCATTTAGGTGATATCAAATATATTGTAAATTGTAGGATATATTCTATATCGCTTATTCCAACTGCAGTTAATGGTCTTGAAGATGATGCTGAGTGGGTTACTAGTCCTGCAGCTTATTTTCCTTTGTGTGTCTCTGTGTGTGTGTGTGTGTGTGTGTGTGTGTGTGTGTGTGTGTGTGTGTGTGTGTGTGTGTGTGTGTGTGTGTGTGTGTGTGTGTGTGTGTGTGTGTGTGTGTGTGTGTGTGTGTGTGTGTGAGAGAGAGATCAAGGGAGGATGCTGATTCATGTTGTGCTTTTTTCTCTCTTTGCCAGCTGATTCAGTTTCTGTTCAGCCAGATGCAGTCCAACACACCTAGCACTGTGGGCCTAAAGAGAAAGCTGTGAGTTCACACACACACACACACACACACACACACACACACACACACACACACACACACACACACACACACACACACACACACACACACACACACACACACACACACACACACACACACACACAGTGGAGCAATCAACAAAAGTGAGACAAACAGGGCCGCAGTGGGGCAGAGGGAAGGGCTGGCTCAGCTGACCAACTGAACAATCTAACTCTACAAGCACTGTGAATGGAGACAAGTGCTGAATCAGTCAGTCAGATACACACACACACACACACACACACACACACACACACACACACACACACACACACACACACACACACACACACACACACACACACACACACACACACACACACACACACACACACACACACACATTGACACCCAGTGAAGGCAGAGCAGAGTGCATGACCCTACAGCCTGTGTGTAAAACGCTGGCTCAGCTCTGCTGCTGACAGTGAACAAGGCCGACATGAGAAAGGAAAAGCTCGCTGCGACACAAACGTGCCAAAGAAATGTGGATTTCTGGATCAGGAGAAATGTTCCTGCACGTTTAACTGATATTTATGTTGTTTTCACATCTTCATGCTCTCAATCGACTGTCATCACTCCTCCCCACTCCTCCCCTCATTTCCTGTCCCGGTGAGCAAAAGTGATGATACAAAATTTGAAAACAAACAACTAACAACACTGAAAAAGATATGCAGCCGTATCAGCAGCTGTGTGAGGCTGTTAGCTGAGCAGGGCTTAAAATGCTAACGTCAGCAACAGATGCTAACGTGTTGACAACAGGAATGTTAACATGATGATGTTTCACAGCTGGTCCCACCATCTTTGTTTAGTATGTTAGCATGCTGTACACAAACTACACTTTAAGAGTGCCATCTGTTTTGCAGGTATTTGGTCATAAATCAAAGCAAAAAAAAATGCCCCTTGGGGATTAATAAAGTATCTATTTATTTATCTATCTATCTATCTATCTATCTATCTATCTATCTATCTATCTATCTATCTATCTATCTATCTATCTATCTATCTATCTATCTATCTATCTATCTATCTATCTATCTATCTATCTATCTATCTATCTACCTACCTATCTCATGGCGGCGCTAGCTGAAAAGTTATGTGAGAGTTTATGTGCACCAAGCTTAGACAGTTTATAAAAATGGACCTAGTCTGAAAAGTAAATCCAATGCAGAAGTGCGTTAAACTGCTGTACCACTGACGGCCACTAGGGGCTGATTCACAGCAAGAAAGTCAGATGCAGTGATTCCTATAAAGACGGATATAAAGGAACATAAAAACATGTTCAAATGTAATGGGGAAAAAAAAAGCATAAGAACAGACCAAACTAAACACAAGAAAACATATTAATACAGTAAGATAAAATAGAGTTTAAATACAGAATAAAGCAGAATGCAAGTTCAAGAAAGCTTCAGGTGTAGCTAGTAAAAAGTAAAGAGATATGTTTAAAAATGTATTTTAATCATATTTACTGAGCTAGCTTCCCTACAGGTTGTGATATTTACAGGTATCGACAGGTATCTACAGGTATTTATAGGTATCTACAGGTATCCACAGGTATTTATAGGTATCTACAGGTATCTACAGGTAATTACAGGTATGTACAGGTATTTACAGTTATCTACAGTTATCTATAGGTATCTACAGGTTGTTTGTTCCACAGCTGACAAAAGTTGTATCCTTAATTTTCCTTCAGCTGTTTCAGGGAACGTCCAATAAACCAGTTAAAGTAAAGTAAAAGTAAAAACAGGAAACTAAAGAGGTGTATTGTATTCTAAATAACAAATCCATCTGTAACAGTTTCTATTTACTAATTAGTAAATACTCTGATGAAGATGCCCCGCTGTTATTGACTCTATGAGGCTGTTATTGACTCTATGAAGCTGTTATTGACTCTATGAGGCTGTTATTGACTCTATGGAGCTGTTATTGACTCTATGAAGCTGTAATTGACTCTATGAAGCTGTTATTGACTCTGTGAGGCTGTTATTGACGCTATGAAGCTGTTATTGACTCTGTGAGGCTGTTGTTGACTGGCTCTGTGAAGCTGTTATTGACTCCAGATGTGTGACAGACTGAAACCTTATGTTCCCTCCAGGCCCCTGATGCTGGACGACGGC
The DNA here is from genome assembly GCF_029030835.1 of Brachyistius frenatus. Lineage (NCBI taxonomy): Eukaryota > Metazoa > Chordata > Actinopteri > Embiotocidae > Brachyistius > Brachyistius frenatus. The sequence continues at coordinate 581,123 of NW_027210813.1, read as the reverse complement.
TCTCCCAGCCCTCCTGCCTCCAAGTTCAGCCATAGTCACCCGATGGAGCCCATGCACGAGCCCTTCTACATCCAATCGGTGAGGAAATATGCACAAGATGCACCTAAATCCACTGAGCACATATTACATCAGTTAGAATATCGTGATTCTGGTCATTTCTAGGTGCGTAAACCGTCAAAGAAAAGCTCGTGTCGCCAAGGGATCTATAAATAGTAAACGGCTGTCAACCTTCAACATTCAGCACCACCAGAGCTGCAGAAAACTTTGAAGTAGCTGATCTCTCTCAGCGCTCGGGCATGATGGGACTTTATCTTTTTATTCACAGCCAGTTGATTTAATAAACACCTCTCTTATTTCAGAAGCAATAGTATTTATTAGGGTATAAATTTAAAGTTTACTTTACCTACCTTCAGTGAATCTCCTTTGACAAGCTGCTACCATCAGTCCAGCTGTTCTGATGTATGAACACTAGAGGGCAGCAGCGTGCTGCGACAGATGTGTATGTAGCCTTGGGTTGAAGTGAATTAGCTGTTTTTCTATTTAACTTGCAAAGACAGAAAGAGCAACAGCTTCAGAAGCTGAGAGGTTTAGTGACGTCAGACTGAGCAGATAGACAGTTTGTAATGTCTTCACTTTATACATTTTAAACCCTTTATATACAGGTTCACCCTTTGAGGTTGTTAAAATCTGTTTATTACTCGCCAGCTGACAACATCAGTGGGTTCCAGCTCCTCATTAAATCTATATGATGTTTTACTTGCAAAAACACGAAGGAAAAACAAGTAGATTTAATGTAATTTAGCTCAAATTAGCCAGCAGCTTGAATTAACTTGGCTTTCTTGCTGGTCTGTTTCTTTGATCTTGAGCGCAGGCAGCATTGTAGCTCCATTTTGTTGGGCCTGCAAATTTTCTTGTTGTTAAAAATGTCTGTGGCGTGATAATATAAAGGAGATAAAACCAGTTCTGGTCCTGCAGTAATGCAGGTTTTACCAGATATGTCCGTTCCTTTTGTAGGACAGTACATTCATTTTTCATTAATGAGCATCAAAAACTGGAGGAGGAGACGGAGCAGAGCAAACACACCTCACAGTCCTCTCCTATTCGTCCTCAGCCTTCCAGTGATTCTGCTTCTTGCTCTACTAGTGGGCTAACAGGAGGACCAATCATATCGGATGTTACTGACATGTCTCAGGCCAGCATGGCCCTTCAGATGCAGCCGGATGAGACCAGGTGAGCGAGACAATTTAAAAGTCTGCTGCAGCGCCACCATCAGCTCCACATCCATCTAACATGGTGAAAAAGAGATGCTGGTTTAATGTTTCCTTCAGTCTGACAGTGTTTGACTCCAGCAGGGAGAAGTGCATGATGCTCATCAAAGAAGAGCCTGTGAGTCCAGGAGTCAGAGGAGGAGGGAAAGGAGGCAGTGTCGGGGGAGGAGAGGCCATCGCGTTGACCTCCTCCTGTGAGGTGTGCTCCTCCGAGCCTCCGGTCCTCCCCGTTGCCATGGTGCAGTCCGTTCTGGAGGGGCGGAGCTCAGCAGCCTCGATGGTGGAGAGGAGGAGCAAGAGACCCGCCCTGGACAGGTAGGAGGTCCCAGGTGGACGTAATCACACCAAACTGCACACTGATGGAGGCACTAACCCTATGTGTGTGTGTGTGTGTGTGTGTGTGTGTGTGTGTGTGTGTGTGTGTGTGTGTGTGTGTGTGTGTGTGTGTGTGTGTGTGTGCAGAGTGGAGGTTTCAGACTCCGTGGAGAACGTGGATATGAGCCTGGAGGAGCTGCAGCAGCTACTGCTCAGGAGCCAACAGCAGAGTTCAGTGGAAGCTGGAACCAGTGCTGTTCTGGATGTAGGTCGATCTGTTCTAATCAGAGACTGTAGGACTTTTAAGTTTTCATGGCAAGGATTGAACGGTTTTTGATACTATCGAGAAACAAAAAATGCCTCATTTGGTCCAAATTTCGATATCTGACAGTAGAGCGTCTCATTTCACTGTTTTCAAATTCATTGTTTACAAATTCACTGGAGTAATTTAAGGCTTTTCTGTTTGCGATAGTCTGCATGTGAGGCATTTAGGGACCATCTGTAAATTATAGCATCTACAGATAGTCTGCACACGAGGATTTTGGGTGAGGTCTGTAAATTTAAGCATCTAGCGATATAATACATATGAGCCATTTAGGGGACATTTGTAAATATTTGCATCTACCCATAATAGTCTGCATGTGAGTCGTTTAGGGACCATCTGTAAATTGTAGCTCCAGAAAATAACTTGGGTGACTCTCCCCCTCTAAACTGCATGAAAACTGAACCAGCATGGAAGTCAGGGTATTGGCACCGGCACCAGGAACAATACTCAGCCTGATAACATCTGTCTGATATTTGAAATGTCAAACTGGTCTCTGTCTCGTTTCCAGACAGCAGCCAGTAACACTGATCTGAATGACCTTTCATCTTCCTGTTTCTCTGTAGCCTTTCAGTTTAAGCCTACCTCTAACTGAGTGGAACTTCACAGAGATGGAGTCCAACCTTAAATCAGTAAGTCTGACAGTGTGACTGCTCTAAACTGTAGAGATGATTTAATCCTACTATACAGTACGTCGGCAGCTTCTCTGTTTAACTTCTGTGTAAAATAATCCACCCAAACTTTTCATTAACTAGTTGCTAACTTTGTCTGCTGTTTATTTGTTGCTGGTTTGGTCGTGAACACTGGATTTATCAAAGCTTCTTTTTTACCAAAAAACTTTTCCTGATGCTCAGGGATGACGTGTTATTTTTGAAGTACCACAATGCACGTGTGATGCATATGCACCATTACGTTGCTGTTGTTTCAATTCGAATATCACTAATATATATTTCCCTCCCCTTCATTTTTTTAAGTCAACAATAATCCTGCTAATTTCAACAGCTGTTTCAGATTAATTATCTAAAGTGTAATTGTCACAACAGGTGACTCAAAATGTTCACAATAAAAGCCAGGTTAAAAAAAACAATAAGGACTTCTGTCTATTGGAAAACTAGAGGGCTTTTAATTAAAAATTGGTGTCAAATCAAGGCCTTGAGCTGACATCGTGAATCAATCAATCAATCAATCAATCAATCAATCAATCAATCAATCAATCAATCAATCAATATACTTTAAATTTCAATATGACAACTGTGACCATTTATTTAGAAATGATCGGATCTTCAAGGACTTAAAAGATGTGGAACAAAGAGATTGAACCAAAACAGTAATTGGCTGTAAAATCAAAACAATGAACTAAAATGTGTCATTCTTAATTCCCCACCTTTCACTTTACGCGTAGTTTTTTTTATCCTTAACATTAATTCTAGCTGCTTTGTCAATTAAGCACCCAATATAATATTCATAATTATGTTTTCACTAGTGTATTATCACCTAAAGCTAAGATATATGTCTTCGCTACCTTAGAATTAGGCCATAATATCTATATATTGAGCGGGTCCTCTTCCAAAGAGGCCTAAATCTTTCTACAGTAGCCCAGAAGGAGCAAACCAAATACTGGATCAAGAGAGTTTCTTTAAATGTTTCGCAGCCACCATAAATTTTCTTACTCACTTGTAAAGTGTGTGTGTGTGTGTGTGTGTGTGTGTGTGTGTGTGTGTGTGTGTGTGTGTGTGTGTGTGTGTGTGTGTGTGTGTGTGTGTGTGTGTGTGTGTGTGTGTGTGTGTGTGTGTGTGTGTGTGTGTGTGTGTGTGTGTGTGTGTGTGTGTGTGTGTGCGCGCGCGCGTGTGTGTGGGTGGGTGCCTTCAGATGGTGCAACAATAGTCTGAGGGAGTGACTTTAATGTCATAACATTGGTTGCCTTAATTACGTAACCTTCTGTATCTGTTTCAAATTAAAAGGCATTTTACGTTTCATACATGGTCCATTCATGGTCATTTCTTTCTTTTATTACAACTTATTTTTTACAATTAAAAAGTTCTCAAATGTTTTTTTTATTTCATGTTTCTATTTTGGAAAGAGGCGAATCGCCACCTTAACGTGGTGGAGGGGTTTGAGTGGCTCAGTGATCCTGGGAGTTATGTTGTTGGGGCATCAGCCCCTGGTAGGGTCTCCCAAGGCAAACTGGTCTCAGGTCAGGCTCAGCTCTAAGAAACAACATGGAGCAGCCACCCTGTGGACCCACCACCCGCAGGGACAAGCATCGGGGTTGGGTGCAATGCAGACCAGGGACCCAGGCGAGCCGATCACCGGCAGCATAGACCAGCTTCAGGGACGTTGAACGTCACCTCGATAGCAGGGAAAGAGATGGAGCTGGTGCAGGAGGTGGAGCGGTAACAGCTAGATATAGTTGGGCTCACCTCCGCACACAGCACTGTGTCTGGAACCAAGCTCCTGGAGAGGGGCTGGACTCTATCCTTTTCTGGAGTTGCCCAGTGTGAGAGGCGCCGGGCAGGAGTGGGGATACTCACGAGCCCCTGGCTGAGCGCAGACATGTTGGAGTTCTCCCCGGAGAACGAGAGGCTCCGCCTCCACGCGCCTGCGGGTTGCAGGGAGGAAGACTCTGACTATTGTTTGTGCTTATGCACCAAACGGCAGTTCGGAGCCTTTTTGGAGTTGGTGGGGGGAGTCCTAGAAAAGGCGCCGCCTGCCGACTCCATAGTTCTCCTGGGAGACTTCAACGCTCATGTGGGCAACGACGGAGAAACCATGGCAGCGGGTGATTGGGAGGAACGGCCTGCTGATCTGAACCCGAGCGGTGTTTTGTTATTGGACCTCTGTGCCGGTCACGGTTTGGCCATAACAAACACCATGTTGGAGCACAAGGTGGCTCATAAGTGTACCTGGTACCAGAACACCTTAGGCCGGAGATCAAGAATCGACTTTGTAGTCGTATCATCTGATCTGCGGCCGTATGTCTTGGACACTCGGGTGAAGAGAAGAGCAGAGCTGTCAGCTGATCACCACCTGGTGGTGAGTTGGATCAAATGGGAGTCGGCTGGAAAGACCTGGCAAACCCAAACGTGTAGTGAGGTTAAGCTGGGAACGTCTGGCCGAGGAACCTGCCCAGGAGGTCTTCAACTCTCACCTCCGGAAGAACTTCTCACATTCCAAGGGAGGTTGGGGACATGGAATCCAAGTGGACCGTGTTCAGAGCCTCTATTGTAGACGCGGCCGCTAGGAGTTGTGGTCAGAAGGTCATCGTGCCTGTCGTGGCGGCAACCCGAGAACCCGGTGGTGGACACCGAGGATGAGGGGAGCTGTCAGGCTGAAAAAGGAGGCCTTTCGGGTCTGGTTGGCTCAGGGGTCTCCTGAAGCAGCTGAGAGGTACCGGCAGGCCAGAAGGGCTGCAGCTGCGGTGGTCGCAGATGCTAAAACTCGGGCATGAGAGGAGTTCTAGAAGGCCATTGAGAAGGACTTTCGGTTGGCCTCAAGGGGAGGACTGCTGACTCGGACGGGGGACATCGTTGGGCGGTGGAAATCACACTTTGGGGAACTTCTAAACCCAGCCACCATGCTCCCTGGAGAGGAGGCACCGTCTGAAGACTTGGGGGGGTCGCACCCATATCCCTGACAGAGGCCTCTGAAGTAGTCAAAAAGCTCCTCGTTAGCAAGGCGCTGGGGGTGGATGAGATCCACCCTGAACTGCTGAAAGCGCTGGACATTGCTGGGCTGTCTTGGCTGACACGCCTCTTCAATGCAGCATGGGGGTCGGGAACGGTACCCATGGACTGGCAGATTGGGGTGGCTGTTCGCATTTTCAACAAAGGGGGCTGGGGAGTTGCTCCAACTATCAGGGTATCACACTACTCAGCCTCCCGGGCAAAGCTTATGTCAGGGTGCTGGAAAGGACTCAGACCGTTTGTCGAACCTCAAATTCAAGAGGACCAGTGCGGATTCCGTCCCAGTCGTGGAACAGTGTACCAGATCTTTACCATCTTTACCCTCGCAAGACTACTGGAGGGTCCTGGATGTTTGCCCATCCAGTCTACATGTGTTTTGTGAACTTGGAGAAGGCTTTTGACCGGGTCCCCCGCGGTTTTTTGTGGGGGCTGCAGGAGTACGGGGTGCTGGACCTGTTGCAACGGGCCATCGGTACAACTGCAGTAGGCGCTGTGTTCGTATTCTCGGTAATAAGTTAGACATGTTTCCAGTGGGCGTGGCCTCCGCCAGGGCTGTCCTTTGTCACCGATCCTGTTTGTGACCTTCAAGATATCTAGGAGCAGCCGGGGGGAGGAGCACGTCGCGTTCGGGGGTCTCCGGATCGCATTTCTGATGTTTGCAGATGATGTGGTCCTGTTGGCTTCTTCGGACCGCGACCTCCAGCACTCACTGGGGTGGTTTGCAGCCGAGTGTGAAGCGGCGGGGACGAGGGTTAGTACCTCCAAATTTGAGGACATGGTTTTCTGCCGGAAACCGGTGGATTACTCCCTCCAGACGGAGTGCCTGCCTCAAGCGAAGAAGTTTAAGTATCTCGGTGTCTTGTTCACGAGTGAGGGGAGGATGGAGGATGGAGGATGGAGCGGGAGATCGACAGGCAGATTGGTGCGGCTACAGCAGTACAATAGGCGCTGCACCGGACCGTGTTGGTGAAAAGGGAGCTGAGCTGGAAGGCGGAGCTCTCAGTTTACCGGGCGATTTACACTCTGACCCTCACGCTTGCTTGGCCTGCTACCACCGCGACCCAACCCCGGATAAGCGGAAGATGATGGATGGATGGATGGATGGATGGATGGATGGATGGATGGAAAAGTAAAAGTACTCATGATGAAAAATGACCCAATTTAGAGTCAAATTAATCATTATTTTAGTGAATGTTGGCCGTTCTTTTAAGTTTTTCAGAAAACCCTCGGCTTTTAGAAAATGGTTTTCAGACGTTTTAGGTTTTCAATTTTTTTTTCGAGGGTCTTAATGATTTAAAGCCATCAACAAAGATTCTCCTCTAATCCACTAATCAGACACAAATTGGTCAGCTGAAGTAACATCAGTGCAGTGTGGAAACTTCCCACCAGGTGGAGGTTTTCTTCCAAACTACAACAGCTCACAGAGGAGACAGTTCTGCTGCTGAGAGGGAGGAAATCCTTCAGTGTTGTTCTTCCATTTAAGACCCAGTATAGTAGAAACAGAGGCACTGTTACAAATTCTGCCCTCCTGCCCCCTCATGGTTTTTACCTGGTGTCAGAGAGCCTAGTGCTCGAACTCCACGCTCGCAAATTAATGAACAATGTACAAAACATTGATATACAGTATGTCTCCAAAATCCTTTGCATCTCCATTTCCCACACTGCCTTTAGATGTAAACCTGGTGCCATGAGATGATGACTGATACACAAACTGGTTTCAAATCAGAAATACAACAAATGTTTCCTCATCGTTTCCAGCCTGAAAGTCAAAGAGCATCTGCTTCCTCTGTGTTTCCGACTAACTCTGCTGTTACAACATAAAACTTAAGGTTGTGAAACACAACAGCTCCCCTTTCAGGAACCGCCTCATCTTCACCCGTCTCATAATGAAAGTGTTTTCTTTTCCTGTGTTGCTTCATGCATTGTGGAATCGAAGTGCAACACTGGTGTCGGTTGTCATGAGAGCAGCTTCAGCTGTTGAATCCCTCCCATCATGCAGCTGATGGTTTCATGATGACAATCATGTCAGTCCAAGGCTTCAGAGTTTCCTCCTTCTGTATCAAGACAAACACTTTTGTGGGAAGAGATGCTGAATGAAGCCTAAATAATGAAGTACCAGTGTTTGGAGCAGTCTGGGAGACAGTGAAGTTATAATTTAATACATCATTAGTTCAAGTTTTTATTGACTACAAACATATAAAACCTTTAAAAGAAAAAAAGTACTGCATACAGTGGTATTTTCCTCTTGCCTCTGTTTTTGCAAGAGCTCCAGTAAAAGCAGATCATAACACATCAAACAAAAAGTCCTCATCATCCATCATCCGGAGCCGTTCTCCCTGTAAAAGGCAGATTTGTTGATGCTCACTGTAATAGCTGCTCTGAAAGAGAGCTGATTTCTCCAGTATCTGTTTGGTTTTGTTTGTGCAGCTGACAGTCAATACTGCTCCCAGTAATTAGAGCGCTGCTGCAGGTTTTTCCAGCTGCAGTCTGCGTGGGCCCTGTTTTTCCTCATGTTCTCACAAACCCAAACATGTGCTGCATCAAAGTTTAAGAGCCTCAATCTGCACTACTTCAACATTTCTTTAATGCTCAGGAAACGTCTGAATATGTTTTAGTTCCATCACATGTCCACATCACATCCTGCGCCTTCCATCGGACTAATTTAGACACTGAATACAAGTCATTTAACAAGGCAGCATGCTAGTTAGCTTAACATGCTGCTAACATGAGGTTGTTAGCTTATTTGTTAAAGTGAGGCAGCTGGGAAAGATGGCTGGGTTGACTGTTTATTTGCTGGCATGGGCAGCGTGCCATTTAATTTCATGTGTATTTCGAACGCTGATGAGTTTACCGTGCTATTTAGCTTAACATGTTAGCTGGTTGTTGTTAGCAAGCAGGTTTTTAGCTGATGATGGTATGGACAGAAGTGAATAAGGTTTGATCCACAGGGCTGACCATAAACTTTATATAAAAATGGATATAGTTTCCGAGTCTGAAAAGTGAAACCAATACAGAGGTGCCATAAACTGCAATACCACTGAGCACCACTAGGGGCAGGCTCTATAGACTCCTATTCAACTTGACAAACCGATGGGTGGCGTCACGGTTGGTTTCTGCTCGAGGCAACACATGCAGCACTTATTAACTGCTGCTTTGTTCTAAATGCACCGCCAACAGTGAACACAAGTAAGACGAGGACTACTTTTGCATTACTTTGCAATAAAGTTTGCGTTCTTTTGCAACAGTCTTTTGGCATTCCTTTTGAATCAGATGTTTTCATCCAATCAGCTGCTCTGGATCACATTAACAAGAAGGACACATGCAGATACTATTTCATTACAGATATGACGACAATCATGTCAGTCCAAGGCTGCAGTTCTGCACGGCAGCGGTCAGTGAGGGAGCTGCTGAGAGGTAATGAAACACTAATGACATTACCTGCTCCTCAAATTAAACAGGTTCTCATCGGCTACTGAGTTCTTCTGGAGAATGTGTTTAAGTTTACTTTCACTAATTACAGAACCACGCCTATTAATCAGCAGTATATCAGCATGCTTAAGCTCAAAGTAGTATTTCATGAGTTGTTCCATACTGCAGCTTTCTGCGCCTGAGAAAAGTATTGCAGGTAATGCAAAAGTAGTCCTCAATAAAATCTCCCTACGAGGCTCATTAAAGTAGAATTGCAGTGATTGGCAGATTCATCGATCAGTTGATTGATAGGAAATGTATTAGCAGCTATTTTCATTTGCGTTCAAATCTAAAATTTTCATTAGCTTCCTTCTCCTTTTAAGTTTTAAACTAGATCCCATCCAGACATGTTTTAAGATACAGCACATATAACACTTTTTGTTGTGTGTGACAAAAAATTATTAAATTATCTTGTAAAAATTCTTAAACTCCTTCTCACTCAAAAAAAAAATTAAAAAAATTAAAAAAAATCCTGAATCTATGAATATGCAAATATTTTTCCTTTCTGAAGTTGGACACAGGAATTCTCTCACTTCACTGTTCATGTAGTCTGTATGACCACGGCATCAAAGTGCATCATGTATCTTTGAAAATGCTTTTCTGCTTCAACGCTCACAGGACGACACAAATGACTAAATGATTGATGGGTGTGTATTGTCACATTGTTGTAACTGTTGCATGTACATTTGTTGCATACACGGGTATTTTAGGCACTCGTGTTTGATGAAATGAAGTGTTACGGTCGAGGTATTAAAGGTGTGTTTTTCTTCACAGTACATGTTCCAGAACCAGGAAGCCGAAGCCTTTCCGGCTGCTGGCTGTGAGGAGCAGTGAATATGTGCTGTGGACTGTCCGTTCATGAATGGACGGTAACAATTTTGGAATTCATAGCATATGAAAAGTTTTCAAACTAAGGACTTTAATTTTGTATGGAGCTAAGACTATTTTTACAGTGTAGTCACATCAAGAGGGGGCGACTAGAGCTACATATAATGTTTGTTTAATGACAGACATCCTTACCTTTATTTTGATCTGTGTTGTCTTGAATGAGACATGAATCCTTTACCCTCACTAATAGAATAAATAAGTTTGTTTATTTTACAACAGGTAGTTCCACCCCAGAGATCTGATTGGTCAACTGGACATTTGGAACGTGTTCAAATCAGAATGACATCACACCCTGCTCATCACTATAAATATCACTCCACCTTCTCCATAATTAGAATTGAATTTCAGACAATATGCAACATAATGTAGTTTCTACTTGTTATAGGTCTATTAAATGACCCATTTGGTGAAGTCGGGTCTCTTTTGGTCCTTTTTGGTCGCTCCGAGCACCTGTACCGTAACACCACGGATAGTCACGCACTTACAATCCTAGTGGCGGCTAGTTGGACCGGTTTGGTTTGAACTCATGACACGGTGGTGAAATGTTAAAAACACATGAGTCCATGGATATCTTTGTTCATCAGATATCTCTGTTCATCAGATATCTTTGTTCCAACCAGACTGAGTTAGCTGAGCAGTTGAGTGTTTCTATGTTCTGTATTTATTTAGTTGGAAACAAGAAATCCTCTTTGTTGCTGGGTGGTTGCTAAGGGTCCGACTACTTCCTGTAGTGGTAAACATTGCATATGTTACATAAGAGTCTACTGACGCGACTGATTGTTTTCCGTTTGTTAGATCACACTAACAAAAAGTTTTTTTTTATTTTAAGAGTGAATTGCCCCAAAATATGAACACATTTAGACAATGTGTTTTATTTAGTTGAGAACTTATTGTATAATCTCAGTATTACATGAGAGGGAGTGCTTTAACATCATTATTGGCACGACAGTATTAGGTGTAATATTGCTTAACTAGAAATCCATATTAATAAATAACCTGTTGTTTTCCTTGGCTGCATTTGTTCATTGTAAAAGTGGAGGTGCTGTGCAGTCCCAGACACTGACTGTTATCTCCTCTGGTTTCTCTCCTCAGGCCACAGAAGCTGCTGTTCCCCTCATTATTCCACTCTGCATGAGTCTGATCGCAGGGCCCTGCCAGGCTGTTTCCTACACGTGGCTTTAATCTTATTCTTTACACATCCACATGCCTACAAAGCAAACAGGCCTCTGTAGATACCAGCTACCTGCTCTGTGGACGTGAATCCTGCCTGCATAGGAATCGTCGCAGGTGTGAGTTTTTCATACTTAACCGAACAAACCAGTGTGTTCTGACATGATTATATCTAGACTCCAATATTAAGCCAGCTGGATGCAGACGCTGCATTCTTGGCTCCTGCACTTTAGTCTTTGTGTGAGAGGGAGTTCCTGCTTGTAGAGGTGACTTTTTCTTCCTATTACGGATGTATACAAATTATTATTTTCTATTATTATACTATTATTACAAAAATACTGTATTTGTATTCAAGAGCAAACAAAATAGTCACTGTGAAAAACAATCTTGGTGGGGGGAAAGGGGGGAGCGATGTAGCATATTTTACGAGTTATGTGATTTTTTACAGTCTGTGTGAGGGTGTCGAAAACTCGAGGGCTCCTCATGCTTTTAAAATCATGATAAGTGTTGAGATAGATGAGGGGTATGTTTGCCTTTGTGATATGAAAGGTTTCTCGTCCCCATACCAAGACGACACAACAGGTCAGTTTCCACCAACTCCCAACACGCAGTGTAGGACCGTTTGAAGCGCCCTCTATAGGACCAACACGTCATCACACCGAATCGACAGAAACAACAGGTGTATCGGACCTTCATCGTCATGGCAACAATAATAATAAACATGTTTGGTTAGGTTTAGGAAAAGGTCATGGTTCAATTAACTACGTTTGTTATGTAACGTACGTAAGTTATGTTACATAAGAAACGTACATTAAAAACATTACTTACGTCAAAGATGACTCTTGGTTTAACAAGCAGATGTATCTTGAATGAAAAAGTCCTGTTTGATCTGCCCAACCTCGTATACTTTACTTCCTCGAATGCTCCTGTCATAACTGCTACAACCACTAGAGGTCGTAATAAATGTAAATACAGGTCGTTTGAACATCCTTCAACTATCGGCCAATGTTGTCATTGTGAGGACGAGCTCAAAATAGGGATCAAACGTGCTCTAAAATCTATTAAGAAACCTTAGTTTTTGTAAGAGTATCACAACATGAGGTTTCACACACTTAGACACCCGTCTAATGTATCTTTGCACAGGCCTGACATGTAGCCAGAGATTTAGTTATTTCTCTTCTGTCCATTTAAATGTGAAGTTTCAAGGAAATATTAAAAAGATAGACTTCTCATTTGACAAAAGCATGAACACTACTGCATTTTTGCACAAATCTGTATCATTAGTTATTTATAGTTATGACAAGAGGTCATTTATTTTCTGTTTGTAGATGACCAACTCTCTGTTGGCAGTGCATGCTTGTCGAAAAGAGATATCAGCCTCAATGGCAAAATCGTTCATTTTGGGGACAAGAGGTCGCTGAATGTCATTGCAGTTGTATCTGGAAAGAAATGCTTCACATTGAGTCATGACTTTAATGAGAATGCATAGAAAATAAAAACCCTGATAAAACCAGCATCCCACAGTCAAGACAGTGGGATGTGTTTCATTAATACTTAACTGTCTAGCAGCCAGTCTGTAAAAGATTTAATTATGGTTCACTTTGTTTCATTAAATGTATGGTGGGGTGGTTACTTGAGACTTTAATTTGTTGTAGAACCATGAATACCTGCTTGAAGAAATGCATATTAATTCTCTGGATTACTAAAAATCATGAATAACTAACTGCCATTCAATGTAAAATATTAGTCCTCAGCACTCGTTGCAGGCAACAGTTTAAAAGTGAACTTAGTGCTAAGTATGCTTCTGGGAAACTTCCTGCAGATAAGTTGAATTGTGCAATATGTTCAGAACTGTGAGAACTCACATAATTGCAATACATGGATGACCATAGGAATGTAGGAAACAGCAACTGTGAGTGGTGGACTGGAACACACCATAGCAAGATGCACTGTGGGAGGATGGTGTTAGCCTGTGAGCGTAAAAGCCGGAAAAATGCCCTAAATTGTCGCTGCATTACTGTGGAGGGGCATGTTAGCTGCAATGTAGCCAAAAGTATGGCGATGACCAAGCTACAGTGTCTGCGCATGTAGCTTGGTAGCTGCACCGTAACCTCAGAACTAATAATGCAGCTTTAGGAATGCATTTTTGCTGCGGACAGCTGAAGACTTTTCCCCGTGGCTCTTTACACCGAGCAGCAAAGGGATCTGAACCAAATGACCTTGCTGCTAGCATGGCTAAAAACCAGGCAGCAATTTGCATTAGCTTTTTGAAAGGGCCAAGTCTTGTTCTTTTTAATTAAGGTTGTTATTATTAAGATTACAAAGGTGGATCAGAACCAGACTGCTCCTGTTGCGCACGAACAGTGTGCAGCATCGTGATGAGCATGGAGTAGAGATAACTTATAACATTTGTGAGTAAGTATTCCAAGTTTCATTGCTCAATCAACATGAGCACCTGAGTTACGCACGTTTTCGTGAGAGGTGGTCTGGTGGCGCAGCGATTTCTTCACGCACCCATAAACCTGCATCAGAGGTCACATTAAAGTTTGTGACAAGTTATTTGGGAACAGAAAGAAGTGGCAGGAAGCCAAATCTGACAAGTAGGGGTGCTGGGGAGCGATGATTGTGTTGTTGTGGGCAAGAAAGGTGCATTTTTAACACACTGTGAGCGGCGTGTTGTCATGTTGGAGAACCCTGTTGCCATGGCGCCACAGTTCAGGTGGTTTGCTGTGAATGTTTCCCTCAGAGTCCTCAGAAGGTTCCAGTGGAACTCGGTGTTAACAGTCTGACTCTGGGGGACGAATTCACAGTGACACAAAGAAAACCCACCTGGTGTCTCCTGACCTGACACGCCTTCTTTGGTCTCGGACAGTGAAGCTCCGCCCCTCTTGAAACGTGATGTCATCAGAACACCTCGCCTGGCTCATTTTTTCATTGCTGTAGATTTCCTGAAGTATTTCAACGGTCTCTTTTGACGATTTCCTGAGTTTGACACAATATTTGTTGTGCCGTCAAGTCCACGGAGAAATTGCAAACACGCCCAAACTACTGCTCGCAAAAGCAAGTGTTGATTAAGTGATAAAACTTGGAGTATTTACTCACGAAGGTTAAAGCTCCTCTATGCTCCAAGCACGTCATGGTGCTGTGAACCTTTTGCTAAAAAGAAATTCCTTAGGCACATTTACAGTCAAGATTTGAATGTGCAGAAAGACAGAAAAAAGCAAAACCCACTAAGAAAGACTAGCTTGATTAAATGAGAGAATGTGCAGGGTTTTTGGGGACATTATATTAAATTTGTGAATTAAAAAGCTATTTCAAACTGCCACCTGCAGGCTAACGTTTTCGTGGCAGACCTTCTTTCTCCATGAATGCTTTGTAGAAAAGGGAGAAAAAGCAAGCTGTGGGGTACAACAAGTAAAATTGCACTAAGAAAATCACAGTTGTATGATATTTGAGATACAGTACATATTAGACATAGCATTTATTCTTGTTCCTCATGATAATATGAGTGTTAATGACTTTTTCAAGGAGTGATGAATACACACATTCAGTTGCTTTTGTGTTCTTAATTTATTCTGTTTTCCATTTTAATCATTTGCACTGGAAATGATGGATTTGTGTTCACATGAAATTTATGCTTGTCAGGATTGCAGATAGATAAGGAAGTATTTTTGTTCAATGAGTGAAAATATCTCTGCTGTAACAAAGCTTAGCATCCCGAAAGCACCTCTACACTATAGACAGATAATAATAAATTAGCATATCAATACACATCACATACACAAACAAAAAGCTATATTTTACTGGTTCAACGAAGAACACAGATGATCTTAGTGCTGAGGTGCTTTTGAAAGTGGGCCACAACCTGCTGAAAATGTGAATTGTTTTAAATTGATTTTTTTTTTTTTTGCAAAGACTAAAGTGTATTGTTACAGAGAGTCAAAGAAACTGAACATGTATTCCACCTGTGTATGAAATATTTAAGTGGTTAAACCAAATAAAAGTTAAAAACAAGACATTTGACTATTTCTTTGAATTGGTGCTTGAGGTTTTGGACATTTGCAAATACATACTTGTGATCTGACCATTAGCTACAAGCACACATCACACATCGGGTTTGTCGAACTCTCAAAACCACAAGAACAGAAGTGTGCACTAAACACTGGTTTTCTGTTCCAATATAATGTTAGCATGCCTAGCTAACGATTCTGGAGCTCAGGACTTTACACAACATTATTTTCTTTCTGGATTATTGGAGTTTCCAACCACCTTATTGAGTCACTTGGCTAGCTAGCTACTAATAAAATCTGCCAGTGACAGGTGTTATTTCAGCCTTCAGGCTCCGAAAATTACTTTTAATTTCCAGCGGAAAATCTGCAAATCATTGCTACATTAGGGTAGTCAGGGGTTTCCCGCCTATCCCTCACAGCTTTATTCTTCATTCTGCTTACAGTCTGGGAAACCTCTTAATATTAAAGATGCTGTAAAGCAAATTCCAAGATTTGCTTTTCAGTACATTATATACATGTGAAATGAATTGCTGAAAGCATGTGCAAAGTTTTTGCACATGAAATGTGGAGTTAGATTGTTAAAAAGTTTTTTCTCATCCGTCTTCAGTTCAGGTTTTTTAAGGCGGGGCTAAAAGCTAACCTATCTATGTCACAAGGCTAGCTCACAGCCGGTTTATATAACCTTCTGCATGGCTCCTCCTCTCACGGTGAAACGCTATAAAAGCCTGCAGCTCATTTGCATAAGAGGTCATCCCACTGGACTTCAGTTCTACTCCTGACGTAGCCAGATTGTTATCATACATCAGCTAGCTGCTACAGGACGTCTTCCTCCACCCGCAAGGGAATCTTTCCTAGAAGCAAGAACCTCCAAACTAGCGCTGCATCGCTGTTTAAATGTCCTACTGATGAAGAAAGGAAAAAGAGGTGGATTGATTTCATGAAGAGCTAAAGGAGACGTTAGGATTAACACCAACAGCCGCCTCTGTAGGGACCATTTCATGGTGGATAGTTTCACCAACTTCCACCGGAGACGCCCTCCGGCACCTTGCACCGCCGCCGGTAGTTCACCACTCAGTGCAAGTTCTGTGTACTTGTTATATACTAGATAACTTTTCCACAGTAACTCTGCTACATTTAGTCCACGGTGCAAATTCCTAACGTGATTTTACTCGGTGTAGAATAACGGTATTTTGGTGAAATGGAGGAAGAGGAGGAGGTGGAGGTTGAAGTGGAGGTGGAGGGACATCAGTGAAAGAGAAAAACCTTCTGCTCTACCTGAACAGATTCAAAGTTTGAATTGACGTGATATAGTGAATTAACATGTGATATAATGAATTAACATGTGATATAATGAATTAACATGATATAATGAATTAACATGTGATGTAATGAATTAACATGATATAATGAATTAACATGTGATATTAATTAACATGTGATGTAATGAATTAACATGTGATGTAATGAATTAACATTTGATATAATGAATTAACATGTGATGTAATGAATTAACATGTGATGTAATGAATTAACATGTGATGTAATGAATTAACATGATATAATGAATTAACATGTGATGCAATGAATTAACATGTGATGTAATGAATTAACATGATATAATGAATTAACATGTGATATTAATTAACATGTGATGTAATGAATTAACATGTGATATAATGAATTAACATGATATAATGAATTAACATGTGATGTAATGAATTAACATGATATAATGAATTAACATGTGATATTAATTAACATGTGATGTAATGAATTAACATGTGATGTAATGAATTAACATGTGATGTAATGAATTAACATGTGATATAATGAATTAACATGTGATGTAATGAATTAACATGATATAATGAATTAACATATGATATAATGAATTAACATGTGATATAATGAATTAACATGTGATATAATGAATTAACATGTGATGTAATGAATTAACATGTGATATAATGAATTGACATGTGATATAATGAATTAACATGATATAATGAATTAACATGTGATATTAATTAACATGTGATATAATGAATTAACATGTGATATAATGAATTAACATGTGATGTAATGAATTAACATATGATATAATGCAGCATTATTCATGTTGCAGTCGTTACAGAACTAAATCAACTCCTCCTCTCTTATTATCTCCACTATTGTAATGCAGGTCGTTAGAAGTAGTTGGAGACTCACTGTCTTCTGTCTCTGGTGTCCAGTTTGACTCCTGGGTTACAGCTCAGGGGGACAAGCTTCATTTATATGCATCTGTATGTTTCACTCATTGGACAAATAAATTCTGATTCTATTGTTTTCATAAAGCAGGCTGCTCCGTCCACCAGAGAGACAGAGGACCAGTGGGACATCATGCATAAAGTCACCAAGAGGTTGGATGTCGGACGGACCGCTTAGTGGGGAAAAGAACTGCAGCAACAGGACTGTCATACAGGACACTGAACACCTTCCAGCGAGGGGCGGAGCTTCAGCTCCTTCAGGACACGCCCCCCCAGTCTCAGAGCAGAGAAAACTGAGGATTTTCTCACTATTTCAAACCCTAATTTAAAAACTTGTCTGTTTTTTTTCATTCAAATTTAGATGGATAGTTAACAACCCATACTTCTGTGATGAACTTAAAACTCATTTTCATTTCTACTTTACAGCATCTTTAAGGTTTGCTCAGTCACCCTAAAGGGCAGACCAATCAGCAACAACCTAGTGAGCTGTTTGTTTTGAAATGTAGTTGCAACAATAATGGAAGCAACACAGACAGTTGTACCAAAGCCAGCAAATATGGAGGAATCGAAGGCGAAGTCTGCAAAGTGGTCATTTACCGACATGGCATTGCACTCTGCTGATTGAGCACATAACAGAAAGTATATGGTGGTCAATGCTAATTGGTTAAAGCCGGATTGAATAGTTTAAAAAGTTAACCCGAGATCTACGGCCAGTTGGATGCAACAACAAGAAACCAATGAAAAGTGTACAGTCCCAAATATTCACACAGTGAATTTAGGTGTGATGCTGCATCTTCGTGTAATACATACGCATGTCCACCAGAGGGAAGCGTATCTGTGTCACATTTTTGCCTCGGAAAAATACCTCCAAAAAACACCTTTGCTAACTTCCGTAATCGAAAACTGTCCGCGGGGGTAAAATTCACGGACTACCACCTTCTTACACAAACTTTTATACTTAGTCTCAATACCTCCGTAGAGTGACGTTGGTCACATGACCATCGTCATGTGACCTGCCTGTGTTTACGTATGTGTTTTTCTCACCTCTAGACGACTCCAAGTGTTAAAGACATGCTTCCCTTTAGTGGACAGGCGTGTGTGCTGCGTGTGCATTGATACTGGGCTTGATAATACCAGGCTAACGTTGGAAACCGCTATATGTGAAGTGTTAGTAACAAAGTCTACAAGAATTTTCAAGGATCAAGTTTATAATCTTTAAATATCCAGCATTAAATCTCGTTATAACAAACAATTGTACTGTGAGGTTGGTTTATTTCCCGCTTCTGGTCTTCATCAGATGACCTGGATATATTTAAAATTTTGGTGATTAGGCTTCTTTAAATAACCTCAAGCTGGCGTATCACAGTTTACTCTGAGCTGAAGAGTTTCCGACCCCCTTTCACACGCTCAGTCCGGCCCTTTGTGGCACCTTTTCACTGAAACTGTCCCGTCATATGAACAACGAACAATGAACAATGTCATTAATGAAATAGATAGCTAAAGCTAACATCAAGACCCTGTTCATCTGCTGGCTTCACATCGCTGTTGCTTTACTGTACAAAACCCTGTTTAATAAAAAATTAAACTGATTATCTTCGCAGGGTGTCCGACAACAGACAACAGAGGTTCAACAACTATCTGAAAAATTCAGGAATGCGATTTATCTTTGGTCCCCAGTGCGACACAGATAACAGGACTTTACACACAACTGCAGAGTCCTTTTTTGACAGACCTGAAACTGTGGTCCTTTAACAAAACTGATTTCCAAGGCTGCCCAATATCAGGACGGTGCAGAGATATATTTAGTAAAGGGTCAGTGCAGCAGCAAGACTTCTAGTCAAACATTCAATCTCAAGGATTAAAACTGTAACATTAATGAACAGGGACTTATCACGTCATTCAGGCTTCGTTAGGACCAATGCGTCATTAGGACCGATGCTTCGTAATGCTTCGTTAGGACCGATGCTTCGTGATGCTTCGTTAGGACCGATGCTTCGTGATGCGTCATTAGGATCGATGCTTCGTTAGGATCGATGCTTCGTGATGCGTCATTAGGACCGATGCTTCGTTAGGATCGATGCTTCGTGATGCTTCGTTAGAACCGATGCTTCGTGATGCTTCGTTAGGACCGATGCTTCGTGATGCTTCGTTAGGACCGATGCTTAGTGATGCGTCATTAGGACCGATGCTTCGTTAGGATCGATGCTTCGTGATGCTTCGTTAGGACCGATGCTTCGTTAGGACCGATGCTTCGTGATGCTTCGTTAGGACCGATGTTTCGTTAGGACCAATGCTTCGTTAGGACTGATGCTTCGTGACGCTTCGTTTGGACTGATGCTTCGTTAGGATCGATGCTTCGTGATGCTTTGTTAGGACCGATGCTTCGTTAGGACCGATGCTTCTTGATGCTTCATTTGGACCGATGCTTCGTTAGGACCGATGCTTCGTGACACTTCGTTTGGACTGATGCTTCATTAGGATCGATGCTTCGTGATGCTTTGTTAGGACCGATGCTTCGTGATGCTTCGTTAGGACTGATGCTTCGTGATGCGTCATTAGGACCGATGCTTCGTGATGCTTCGTTCGGACCGATGCTTCGTGATGCGTTATTAGGACCGATGCTTCGTTAGGGCCGATGCTTCGTGATGCTTCGTTAGGGCCGATGCTTCGTGATGCTTTGTTAGGACCGATGCTTCATTAGGACCGATGCTTCGTGATGCTTCGTTAGGGCCGATGCTTCGTTAGGGCCAATGCTTCGTGATGCTTCGTTAGGACCGATGCTTCGTGATGCTTCGTTAGGACCGATGCTTCGTTAGGACCGATGCTTCGTTAGGACTGATGCATCGTGATGCTTCATTAGGGCCGATGCTTCGTGATGCTTTGTTAGGACCGATGCTTCGTGATGCTTCGTTAGGGCCGATGCTTCGTTAGGGCCGATGCTTCGTGATGCTTCGTTAGGACTGATGCTTCGTTAGGACCGATGCTTCATGATGCTTCGTTAGGACCGATGCTTCGTTAGGACTGATGCTTCGTTTGGACCGATGCTTCGTTAGGACCGATGCTTCGTTAGGACCGATGCTTCATTCGGACCGATGCTTCGTGATGCTTCGTTTGGACCAATGCTTCATTAGAACCGATGCTTCGTTAAGAGGTGGAGATTCTTGGTCCAGTTGAGGTGGTGAGAGCAGAGCGGTGTCTGAGAGTAGCAGAACACTCAGCGTGGCTCGACTGCTGAAGTCCAGTAGACACCACAGCATGCCCCCCGGAGACTAAGGTCAGACAGGCAGGTCAACTAAACACAAACATGGAGGAGTCAGGAACAGACTTTTCAGGAGTTCGAATTACTTTGTAAAATGGCAATCAGCGTTACCACTGCAGGAAACTTGACAATGTGGCGCTGAGCAGCTCCGGGTCCGAGGTATTTCAGCAGGAGGAGGTCGATGGGCTGATTGAGTCCAGGTGCGTGGTAGGTGTTTTAAGGGTGAATAATGAGTTTTTTAAGTACTCGAACAAACAGTCCTTCAAGTCTTTGTTGGTGTTTTTCTCTTTGATTTCTCACGATACATTGTTCGGCTCATCGGGCTTCATTTCACGACATAAAAACAGTACAAACACAAACAGATACCTGCCGGGTTACTAATAGAACAAACATTCCTTCCCAAAGATGAAATGAAAGGGGCAGAATGGTTGGAGGACATTAAACCTCAACGTTACAAAGATGCTGTTTAAACACACACTGACAGCAGCACGTTTGGAAACTAGAAATATGTGAATTTATAATCTCTCCTCTCAGGTCCTCTTCGTCTCGTCCTCTCCAGCTGCCAGCTGCTCTCCTCTCCAGTTACGCCTCTGATGTAGTGCATATTCCATTTGTGAATCCTCCAAATTAGATTTCCTTCCTTTTAACAAGCCATCAACCTGAGAGTGTTAGCGGTAAAGTCGCGGTTTGAAATATTCTTACAGCGGTGATGTCAGAGAAATTGTTGTTTTCAGCGAGCCTTTATGGAGCTTTCTCTGTTAAAATCACAGGTTATTGTTCTTTTAAATGAACAAATCATTCAGGGAATTTTCTAAATATGAACCTCTGGTTGTCATCCATCTTGTTTTTATGTGTTTGTGATTCTTTTGTTGTAGTTATTCCTGGTTTATTTTTTGTGAAATTAACATTTAACCCCATTAACTGTCATTGTTGTCACCGTGTGTGTTGCCTTTTTTTAGGAGCCTATTATTAATACTAAAATTATGCTGTTCATGTTTGTCACACTGGATGATTCACACAACAAAATCTTTTTTTTTCTAGCATTTAAATATTTCACATCAAACCAGCATTTGTTGTAGAAATGTACAAAAAGAGCTGCCAGGATGATGGATTTATCTGCTCTGTGTTGTTAAAGGTTTGAACCTGGACAGTTTAAGATATTAAAAGCTTCCATGACTTCAAATCTTTTTCATTTTCATCTTTGTTTGTTTTTGTCCTGAAGTCATATTCAGTATTATTCTCTGGTGTCTGCTTTCCATGCTTTCAAACACTCCTTTGTGGGCTGGTGCTAGATGGATCGGTGGGAAGGATGCTCTGCTGATAGTTCTAACTTTGTAGGAGGGTTAAGGTTAAGGGCGGGGACCAGCTGATTGACAGATAAACAACCAATCCCAGCAGTTTAGAGTGTGCATCCCTCTGGCTGATCCAATGAAGTGCCCAACCTCCTACCTGCTGCCAGTCATCAACTGTTTCCTCTCAGCTCATCAAGTCGCTCTGCTTACATACCATCAGTCACTTCTGCCTCCTGTCAACTGTCTTCCTCGTCGATCTCCAGCCTGTTTGATTTCTGATCCTTTTAACTTGGATCACTGTCTTCAGGAAAATTCAAATCAACACAATCTTCCTGTTTTTGGTCCCCGTTGGAATCAAAACTATTTTAGTTTTTCACCTTTTGTGACTTGCATGTCTACAGCTGACGTTATATTATATATATATGTGTATGTATATATATATATATATATATATTACATTTAGCTAATAATATAGTATATATAGTGTATATATATAGTACAGTATATAGTATATATATATATAGTATATAGTATGAAGAGTGAGTCAGTGCCTTGTTCACTTCATTCCTACATTAGGAATTGATTCCTTTTAGGCCTCGTCATCCATTTGTTCCCAATAACATTTAATCTGCCCCTGCATTATGTTACCCCCCCACCCCCATTAGCTTGCTAAATTGTTGGCCTCTGTGGCTTCTAGACACCATCCATGTTGTTTTTACGCCCTAACCACCTGAACGCTGAGCATACGGTTAACACGACTTCCTCTGTTGTAACGAAGAGGTCCATTTAAACAGACATGCCCCCTTGGTGGACGGCTGTGTGTATTACATACTAGTGATACGAGGCTGTACACTTGTGGGTGCAGTGAAAGCACGCTGTCATGGTGAGGAGGGCTGTATGTGATAATGATTCAAATTCAAATGTTCAACCATCTGATGAGCATTCATTTCCAGAATGTTGACACTTTTCAGATCTTTATTGTCTTCTTCAGATGATCTCCTGGAGGAGCCCCACTACACTCATTAGGATTCTTTGTTTTCCCTCCTCGAAGGTTTATCTTCAGAAATCGAACCCCATGTGGTTTATAATTCAGCTATTCAACAGACAGTTCCTACAAACTGTGCAACAATGAGCCCATTTTCAACAACAGAGCTGTTCAATTTTATCACAGCAGATTGACCATGATGTCAAACTATTCCTTAACACACTCTCATTTAAAGCAGCAGTTAGTGATTGATATGACATATAGGAGCTGTCATAGTTTCTAAGTTACATAATCTACCGTATTAAGGTGAATGGGGCTTTGCAGCGTTGTTTACAACGTCTACACGTCATAAACAAACATACTACACACTTTATTCTTCAGACACAATGACCGCAGAAGGTCATCTGCTGTCTTTGTGTTGCATCGTGCTTTCCAATATTCATACTGCATCATAAGAACTTGTAGTATAGATTTAAGTTTATTGCTAAGTGCCAAATGCGCCGGGTGAAACAGCCTCGACTCTAAGATGCTGTTGGGATTTCTTCTCGTCCAATCAGAGAGCAGCGCTGTACAGTTATTATTAGTGCTTTAAGAGAAGCCTTTCAGCTTTCAGGAAAGCTTTTTCTTTTTGGGGTATTTTTTATGTACAGATAGTTGTGTTATTATTCGTGCTTTCTTTCCACCTCCTGCCTCCTCTACCATCTTCCTCCTCTCCTCCTCCTCCTACTCTACCATCTTCCTCCTCTCCTCCTTCTCCTCTACCATCTTCCTCCTCTCCTCCTCCTCCTACTCTACCATCTTCCTCCTCTCCTTCTCCTCCTACTCTACCATTTCCTCTCCTCCTCTCCTGTATCTTCTAGAATCAGTCCTCCCCTCATTTCTTCTCCTGTTGTCGCGCCCTCCCTTATCTCCTCCACCTTTCACTGCGCTCCCTTCAGACTGTAACTCTTTTACTCTGAACACTATCTCTCTCACACCCTCTCCTGAAATTCTTCATCTCTTCTCCTCCTCCTCCTTTTCCATCCCCCCACCTCCCTCCTTCATACTGCTGCATTATTCAGACTGAGTGCTATTTGGAATGGCTTGTGTTGTCCCAGAGTACCTCTCCTTTCATCGCGCTCCATGGAGCATCGCTGGAGAGTTTAACCCCTCCCTGCAAAGCACCAGAGGCACATAGACAAACACACAAAAATGCATCAGATCCCGCCAGTGCACACACACACACACACATAAACCTCATATCTCCTTTACAAACTGAGGTAAATATAAAGGACTGCTTGCAGTTGTCGTTTCACACAAGCTCCTCCTTCCTCTATTCTTCCTCCTTCTTCCCCCAAATGCCAGCCGGAGCTCCGCAGAGATCACTTAAGTAGCAGCTGCAGGCAGATGCAGGGTCAGACTACAACAGAACAAGATGACTTTTATTTATAACTACCAGCAGCACAGAGCTGGAGCACTTCAACTGCAGGCGCCACAGCCTTGCAGCACAGAGCCGAGACAAGGCTTTGCACTGACAGGAAAAAAAAAGCAAGAAGAAGGCAAAACATCGCTGCATATTTAATCACTTAAAAAGAAGGAAATACAAAAAAGCCCTGAATCACCTTGTAGTGATTTGTTAAAGTAAAGGAGGAGGAAAAGATATGATCGGGATGCAAAAAGAGGAAAAAATGCTGCTGAAATGAGCATGTTTCTGTTTTTCACTATTTAATATCAAGCTGAAAAACAGGTTTTCACAGAGAAGATTGAGATGAAGTTCATCTGAAATCTAAAACTGTTCTGGGGGAGACAGAAAAACCTTTGTGCTGCTTTTCAGTTTGAAGTGTCTCTCGAGGTGTTTCGACATTTGTCTTCTTTAATCAGTTTTCTGTCTTTTCAGCGAAGTGGCCTCCGAAAAGAAAAGTTGAGGTGCCACCTCAACTTTTCTGTTCTGACACAAGCGCTTCATTTTTGGCACAACAGCTACACAATCCTGCTACAGGCAACACAACGGAGACAAAAATGAGCTCTGAACTAGTGGTAGTGGTAGCGATGGTGGTGATGATGATTACGATGACGACTAGGGAATCAGGGTTGAAAATGCATTTTTTTTATGCAGTCTTTTTATAGCCGAGTTGTGAGGATGCAAGACGGCTGCCAGTGAAATGGAGGAATTGATGCCAAACAACCCGAATCGGTGATGTTTCACATTTACTTACCAAAGATGAAGAATTTAATGCTTGAAACGTATCGTTCAACATGTGGTTTTCAACTCATAGTTGTCAATAATCCGTTTTACCATCACTTATTTTAATGATGGAACCTGAGGACACTAGGCCCCGCTCACCGACACTGGAAACCTGAATACACCCACAGACTGGATATAAAAGTGTTCGTAGCTTCAGGTCTGAAAAACAAGGCCGATCCAGAAGTGTCTTCAGCTGCAATACCAGCGAGTGCCACTAGAGGTCGGCTCCAAAAAGCCTCCGGCTCCATAGACTCCCATTCAACTTCTCTCATCAAATCCAAAGTGAATAAAATGTGTCCATCAGTTATCTCGATGTTGTTAGCTAAAGTCATTCCTTCTTATTAGTTTTCTGGTGTGTAAGAAATATACTTTTTGTTTGATTTGTGTACAAAGAATCAATTCTAAAAGGCTTGAATTTATATTTATCAGCCTACATTGAAATCACCAAACAATATATTTCACTCTTACACCAACATTTTGTGCTCGAAATGAAAACTCAGATTTGTACATTTTGTTACATGTTAAACATAATTATGTCACCTTTGGTGAACTTAAAGCAGTAAAGTAGAGATAAGTGGCAACAAACAATGTACTCATTTTCAAAGAGCTGCTTAAACCTACAAACATTCACAGACTCCTTGTATTGATTGTACACACATTCCTCTTTAGCATTTTCCTCAGTTAGTCCTCTACCAGCATTACTTTGAATTTTTATATACTATTTTTACTCATTTCTAAATGGCATCTTTAAAAATTACATATTTATTTAAGTAAATGTGAGGTAGTGTGCTGCCATTCACAACGACTGTGCAGCAGCAGATTCAGGATCTTGGGGGGAAAACAATGCATTCATGCAGTGAAAGTGCAGTCGAGGCTGACCTATCAGCTCACCCATCGCTAATAAGTGACGATAAATATTGAGACATAGCCAACAATAACAAACAGACATCTTCCTCTCCCCGCTGTGAAACAAAGATCCACAAATAGTCATATTAATAAAAGAAGAGGTGCTGACTCACCGCTGTGCTTCCATGAAAGAACATGACAGGAAAATAACTCCAAACCTCCACCAAAACCTTTCAGAACAAAACCTGACAGATTACATACAATTATCCTTCTTCAGTTGTTTGTATTTCTAATAAATAACCAACCGAATCACAGACAGCCTGACCTGATCTGTTGCAGTCATTTTTAACTGCATGCTACATGTACATGCTACAGTTGGGCTTATGAAAAGGTTTAAACTCCCCGTCTGGCTGAGATGGTTTTATGGAGCATTGAGCCGTTCAGCTGTCTTTAATTGGAATATTGTTCTCTATGTAAATGTGGCTATTGTAAAGTTTAATATTAAAAAGATGATGGTATGGTTGATTTCATATTTTTAAGTAACATTTGTTCCAGATTTTCTACATGGCTCTTTCCAGACTGAATGGGCCCTGTGCCTCACCTTGAGGCCTCTGTCCTAGCTGCGTCACATATTTCCCAACCCGGTATCACGGCAAAGCGTGAAATAGACACGACGGTCCACTACAGAAAAACTAAGGGAGCCACGCTATAGGCTGTCTCAGACAGCAGAGGTTTTGAGATTAGTAACAGGTGGAAAGAGGGGTTCCCTGGTGGCATTAGACTCAGACTGGCATGAGGTTCAAATCCAGGAGGTCAATGTGAATGTTTTTTTGTTTCCCAACTCCAAAAATGTGTTTTTGCTAAAAGTCCCATTTTCCTGGGGCAGTAGTTAACACTGTCGCCTCACAGTGAGAAGGTGGCCTGGGCCTTTTTGCAGTCTGCATGTTATCCGTGTGCCTGCGTGGGTTCTCTTGGTTTTCTCGGTTCTCTCGGTTCTTTTGGTACTCCGACTTCCTCCCACAGTCTAAAGACATGCATGTCAGGTTAACTGTTGATTCCACAAATGTCCCTGAGGTGTGAATGAGAGCATGAACAGTCTTTGTTTCCTTCTGTCTCTATGTGTTGGTTCTGTGATGGACTGGTGATCTGTCCAGGTGAACCCTGCCTTTGCCAAAAAGTGAGCTGGGATAGGCCCTGACCCCCGTGATCCTGGATAAAGCGGGTATAGATAATGGATGGATGGATGGTTTCATTTTCCTGTAAATCACATGGCCCAAAGCATGCAGTAAGTTTAATTTTCGTCCACTCCAGGAAAACGTGTAACATTCACGCCTAAATGGCGCAACGCGTGGCTACCTCACGTTTTGCTGGAGTGGACTGGCGTGTCTATTTCTCGCTTTGCTGTGATAGAGGGTTGTATTAGCAGGGGAGGCTGAAATCCATTCAATTTATTTTTGATTGAATGGTTTAATTTATCATATTGATGAGACAATTTGCTATGTTTTTTGTGATGCACTTTGATACAAATCCCCCTGTAAAACTGAAACTAACAGCTGAGTGTTTGATGCATTTCTGTGTTATGTAAAATTATTTTATTAATAAATTTCCTTTCAGTTACAATTACATTGTGCTGTGTTCAAAATTCATCATATCATAATCTTCTTCTTTTTACTTTTCTTGTATTCAAATCTGTTCATTAAACTACCCTCAATCTTCAAAATTAAGATGGTCCTCACAATAACACAGAAATTATACACACATACACACACACACACACACACACACACACACACACACACACACACAGTCCTCATCCAGTGACTGTTTGCTGTTTGTGTGGATTAAGAGGGATTACACTCCACTGACATGCTCCGGTGCCTTTTGGGGGTTTGTGTATACGTGTGTGTACTTCCTGTGTTAGTGTAACTGTCTAACAACTTGTATATGGCTGCATGCTGCCTGTATTTAGATCTGGCCGTCTGGGTTGGGTCCATGGGCTGATGGGGAGGGTTCTGAAGTACCTGTAGGTTCCAACAGTTACTGCCCGTCTCCATGGTATGAGAACAAATGGCTGCTGCTGGAAAAGTGTGCCGACATTTCTCCTGAAACTTTCTCAGCACTGTTAATGCAAATACCAGCAGTTGGAAAACAGCTTCAACATGAGAGATGAAAGCATTTAGCGAAATATACATACAGATGTACATGTACATGTGCATATGCATATTTACCAGCGCCTCCTTCTGATCCAGGCATTAATACTGACAGCTGAAGGTTTTATTATAACTTTTAAACTGTAAATGTTTAGATGAGGCTTCTTTCTTGCAGAAATAGCTTCACACTGTCACCATCACATGTTCAGCCATCATGTGTTTGATATTTTATTAATGATTCAAAGGAAAAGAGTCTGTTTGTGCTTGCAGGTAAAGAAAACTTAAGGAACGTTCTGGTCTTTTTCAACCTCATCATGCTAATTTTGTGCTAAAGTTGCAGAAACTCAAGAACTCTGTAAAAACATCATATAGCCGATATTCATGTATTGAGGTAATCTGTATGATCCTCTAAAAGCATTCATACTTTAAAAAAAACTGTCATAAGTTGTTTTTGCTAGCTGCGAAGGGCGCAGCCAGATGCTAACGAAGCAATGTGTGGTTAGCCACCTATCAAACTTCAGATTCCCCTACTGTAATAATCAAAATTCATACTTATCTTTTTATGCAGTATATAACAATTATGTACTCAAAGTTTTTTTTTAAATAAAAGATATTAAATAAATAACTTGAGAGTTTGACGGACAACTAACCGTATAGTAAACTAGCAGCCTATTAGTAGTTGTGTGGTGAAGACGATTCATCGGGTGATATTTAAAGAAATGTTTGTAACATCTCAACTTTACAGCGTGTCCGGCTTCAGTCAGAAGGAGGCGTGTTGTTGTTGTGAAGGTTCACACAAAGCAGAACACCGAATCAAGCTGTTGGATGGTTTACCAGGTTACGACCACTTCTGTGAAACGGAAACACCTTAGTGGAGAAAGGAGAGAGACTTTGTAAGAATCCTGCCATGTGTTCCCATTCGTGGCCACTAAAGCTGATTGACCGGAGTCAAACTCTAAAATGCTTCACATACATTTCCAACCTGACAGCACAGTTTCAAGGTGGACACGATGAACTGAATATAAAAATGTTCGAAGGTCTGAAAAATGGTTCCGATCCAGAAGTGTCTTCAGCTGCAATACCAGCGAGTGCCACTAGAGGTCGCCTCCAAAAAGCCTCCTGCTCCATAGACTCCCATTCAACTTCTCTCATCAAATCCAAAGTGAATCAAATGTGTCCATCAGTTATCTCGGTGTTGTTAGCTAAAGTCACTCCTTCTTATTAGTTTTCTGGAGGTCCATCTGAAAATAATCCCTCATTCATTAGAAAAGAAGATTCAAGAAGACCTGTTTTTGGGGGCGTGTCTGTTTGATTGACAGGCCTGTGGTGCAGTCAGGTTACATCTATCGGTGGGCGGGACGTAGTATCGTCAGGTTTCCGATCAGATCGGTCAGATCCACCGCTGGCTCCTCCCCCAGCTCGTCCAAATATGGTCACTTCCTGCTCCAAACCGCTCCGAACTAACAAGATGGTGAATCCGATCCGAACTTCATGGGTGATGTCACTGTTGGTTGATTAGTGTCATCAATTCAGTATCTGACCAAATGTGAAATATGTTCTTCAGTTATGGTGTTAAAAGGGTTTCTGCAGAACATTATATTGTAGTTAACCTTTTGGATATACACACACATATATATATATACTGTATATATATATATATATATATATGTGTGTGTGTGTGTGTGTGTGTGTGTTTAGGTACAATAAGGAAAATGTACTCCCTCACATTTCATCTTCTTGTTCTTTATCTGTTTCTCTGCCGTCACGTCTTTCCTTTATAATGTTGTCGTCACTACAAGTCTGGACCAATCATCTCTCTGACTATCTGGTGTTCAACCCTCCTCCTCATCTCCATCACCATCTCATCGTCTGGTTTCCTGGAAGCTTCAACTGAACTTTCCATCAGTCACCCCCCACCCCCACCCCAATCGGTGGAGGCAGATGACCGCCCACCTCTGAGCCTGGTTCTGTTGGAGATTTTCCTTCCATCTGTCACTTGTGGAAATTGTTGAATTGTTAGGTTCCTGTCTTAAGTGCCCTGACATGTCTTGTCGTGATTTTGCACTACATAAAAGAAATGTTTGGAGATCTGCATACTGAGCTCCTCCACCTTTCTGCCTCCAACATCCGCTTGGAACATCTTTTTATAAAGCAGCCACTCAAAAAAGTTATTCCCTCCTAATGATCTCTCCTTTATTGAATTATGCTGCGTTCAAATGTCGTCGTATTCTCAGGGTTGAGAGGAGAGTCGTACAAACGGCGCCCTCTGGTGGTCGTCACCACGTCACAACTCTACGTCTTCTATCAGCACATAAAAACAGACAATACATTCCAACATATGAGACATATTTCACAAGTGAGACTATAATTTCAAAGCTTAAAAAGCTAGTGATGTATAAGAGCTTAAAAACAAAATATTGTCAGTCTATGTACAGTACGGCATATTGCATAGTCTAACAACACATCCAACATCTTCGCTTCTAAACTGTTAGCATCTGTGGCCTTAAGACACCATCCATGTTGCCGTTACCTAGCAACAGCGTTTTTATGACCTAACCACTTGAACAGGGCTTCTCATGTTGTAACCTCAAGCTCACGGGTTCCATTAGAACACATCTTGAGGGTATAAAAAAACATCCAGCGACATGTTTTGTGGACTAAGAGTTTGTGCCACATTTGAAGAAATTCCCTGAAATTCCCTGAAAATGTTCTTACGGACGCACGGACCTACAGACGTACAGACGTAAGGACGTACGGACAAATCAGAGTGTCTCGTAGAAAATACTTCAGCGGTGACTCGTGGCTGTTTCTCTAATTGTGATGACTGTTTATCTCCTGAAAGTAAAATGAATTGCTTTGATAAGCAGGTGATGTTCAGAATAAAAACCTCCAGTTATCATGAGAGCTGCTTCATTTATTTTCAGTAAGTTATGATTAGATTCAGATGGAGGATCAGTGATAACAGGATTGTTTCTACTCAGTTATCCTGCTTTCGTGAGGATATTTTTTTCACTATGAATACATTTTATTATTTAACTTTTATCATTTACTGTAATAGACTTTAATAGACAACACTGAATCAGATCATAGACCTCACTGACATCATTTTAATTATGTAAATGTGGTATTCAATTTTACAAATACTGACCATTGTTTGGAAATGAAATGGTAATCCCCGTGTCGGTTATCACTTTAACTATAAAGATGATTATATTTTATGCAGTAGCATTACGCAACCATCAGATATATGCTCGGTGGATTAAGGTCTTTTAAATTAAATCAAATCAA
This sequence comes from Brachyistius frenatus, assembly GCF_029030835.1. Taxonomy (NCBI): domain Eukaryota; kingdom Metazoa; phylum Chordata; class Actinopteri; family Embiotocidae; genus Brachyistius; species Brachyistius frenatus. The sequence continues at coordinate 549,709 of NW_027210813.1, read as the reverse complement.
ATCACAGGATCAGTTCTGAACCTTTTTATGGAATGATTTTTTTTAATGTAGATTTTGCATGAGGGTTTGAGCACAGACTCAGTTTTAGCTCAACATCTATTTAACTTGCTTTGAGTACCACGGAAGTGAAACTAAGATAGCTGTCTTTATTTCTGTCAAAGACCCACACTTTATACTGCCCCTGAACATCCTGTGGAGACAGTAATGAGACACACTTTCCATGTAGATGCAAGTTATTCTCAAAGAATCCACGTGTCTCACTGTCACTAAACGCACCTAAAGAAGTAGAAGAAGACGATAAGAGTTCCTCAGCATTCATTGTGGTTGTGGTTGTGGCTGTTGTTGTTGTTGTTGTTGTTGTTGTTGTTATGGTTGTTGTTGTTGTTGTTGTGGTGGTAATGTTTTGATCTTTTCATTCGTCCCCTGATACAGTGATGTCAGAGGTCACGCTCATCAGCAAAGAAACGTTCCTGGAGACTCTGCTGAGGCTCCTTCAGCGGCCAGATGAGTAAAACTCGGGGCTTATGGATGAGGGATGGAAACATATTAGAAATCCCGTTTACTGCCAACAAGACTTTGATCCATTGTTTGTTGGTCCTCATCTGGAACATCTGCTTCCAGCACATGTTTTGACGTCACATTGAGCTCAATTACTTCTGATTCTGTTTCTCTCCTCTTCACTAGTTTCTTTATTCAGTGTTGCCTTCACTGTATATGATGTCATCATAAGAATGCCTCTTCTTCCTCCCGTCACTGTGTCCTGATTTAACCGAGCTCTTTCCATCTTTAACCTTTTAATGTTATTTCCTGACACTTCCAGTCAGGCTCATGCTCACAAGCGCCATGTATGTTCTACAAACAACATGTATGTTCTACTAACACCATGTATGTTCTACTAACACCATGTATGTTCTACAAACACCATGTATGTTCTACTAACACCATGTATGTTCTACAAACAACATGTATGTTCTACTAACACCATGCATGTTCTACAAACACCATGTATGTTCTACAAACATGTATGTTCTGCAAACACCATGTATGTTCTACAGACAACATGTATATTCTACAAACAACATGTATGTTCTACTAACACCATGTATGTTCTACTAACAACATGTATGTTCTACAAACAACATGTATATTCTACAAACAACATGTATGTTCTACTAACACCATGTATGTTCTACTAACACCATGTATGTTCTACTAACAGCTCGTTGGTGTATGTGGTGGTTAGTGTTGCAGTAAATCCAGCCAACTGATGCTCAGCCTTGATCCGTGTTTCTGTTCCTGTCGAGCTTTTGTTTCTCATGGAATCAGCTGTTTTGTCAGATTTACTGTCAAATTCTCAGTGAATTTTGAAACAGAAGATTCTTGGTTTCTTGGAGACAGACAAAAAGAAGGCTAAAATAAAATGTAGTTTATTTAAGCATCTAATAAGCTCCATGACTGTGCTGACTCTTTAAATAAATTATGGGATGTGGACTTGAAGAAGGCTGAAGTTCTCTTGTCAAAAGAAATCTTCATGGTGAATAGCTGACGATCCGTCAGGATGGATGTTTGTAATGTAACATACTGGGCTACACCTTCTTTAGTTTCCCTTGCTAGAGAGAGATAAACTGTTTTTTCAGACCTGTCAGCACAGATTTCTTAATTAATGTGTTTCAGAAATATGTTTTAGTTTCCTCAGTTTTTGTGTCCTCAATCAGTGAAACACACCACGAATCTGAAGCAACTGCCGTCTTCTTACACTGTCCTACAAAGACTTGCATCACATCACTGGTAATAGAGTGTGTGTGTGTGTGTGTGTGTGTGTGTGTGTGTGTGTGTGTGTGTGTGTGTGTGTGTGTGTGTGTGTGTGTGTGTGTGTGTGTGTGTGTGTGTGTGTGTGTGTGTGTGTGTGTGTGTGTGTGTGTGTGTGTGTGTAACCGCAGCCTGTTTGTTGAGAGTGAGCGAATGTGAATGCTTCGTCGCTGCATTGATTCTCTGGATGTAGATTCTATTACTCTTGGAAAAACATTTATAATTTGATCTTCTTTTGCTGCATTATAGTTTGACTTAATCGACCTTCAGCCAGGTGTTAAAACATAACATACATTTAACATTCTCATACCATATCACTCTAAATATAAATTGTACTGGCAGAGCCAGGCATTCCTCTTCCTTGTCAAAACTGACCGCCTACATTACCCACAATGCACCTTGAGACAGTGGAAGTCAACACAATTGACCAGTGACTGCTCGGTCTGTTAGGTGTGTTAGACAGGTAGCGGCTAACGTGATGTTTATCTCCTTTTCAAACTACCTTATACACGTAGACGTATATCAGGTTTGGTTCAGGTGTGCCAGTGACACGTTCATCCGCAGCACAGGTGCATCATGGGACCCTAGCACTAAAGAATCCAAATCTAACTGCATCACTTTTTAATATATCTTAGAATGACTGATTTTTTTTTTAAATTAACATTATATTAGTCAATACAAGAAGCCATATTTTGTCCATCACAGCTGAGACCCACTCAGGTGTGATGTTCCTGTTCATGTCAGGTTGTTGATGATGATGATGAAGATGATGATGATGACGGACGTCTTCTTGCTAAACATGAGACTCACCAGTGAATGTTTTGAGTTAAATGACTGGAGGGATTTACGGACACGACGGACAGCTGCCTCCAACTCACTCACAATACCTTCATGCACACATCTGGACTTTATATAACTGTAATTGTCCCTAATATGGAGACAGTTTATTGGCTCAGACTGATCTGATAACAACATGCAGTAATATTGGTCCAATCAGAGATTTAGGACATTCTGGGAGGAAAAACATGGAGATAGTATCAGCTTTGTAAGAGTGTCTGTATTATAACGAAGCTCCTGGGAACCGTTTCACACATGATGACCTGAACCAGAGAATAACAGCTTTTAGAGAGAAACGCTAAAACATTCAGCCATTAATAATGTTGTTATGAATCCTTGTTTTTCTATCGATGTACTAAAATATCCAGCAGAAAACATGATATGTTGTTTTCCTGATTTATACCATCGAGACAACAATCAAACCGTTCTGTGGTTTGGGCTAAATGCTAATGTCAGAATGCTAACATGCTAATTCCCCTAAAGTGATCTAAGTTTCATACTTTGGTCACATGACAACCTCCCGGATGGACATGAACAAACCACGCCTCCAATGATCAGCCTTCAAACACTACATGTTTTTAGTTTAAGGATAAACCGTTATGGATAAGACATTAAAACAAATAGGCGCCTCCCTCAATGTGGGCGGAGTGAAATGTTTAGCTCCGCCCACGTTGAGCAAGTAAGGGCTCCTGCGTTTGCTAAAATCCGGAGGTTCAGAATATACCAACGTTAGCCCTGTCTGCAGGTAAGTGTGTTTTTAACACATATTATTATTATTATTGTTGTTATTTATGACATGTTTACCATGCAGTCTCATGTGGGGCCTTATTATCAGCTTCATTTGAAGTTAGCACACATTCGGTCACAGAGCAAAACAATGGTTGTTAAATGATGTTTTATAAAGTTAGCAGAATTTTTACACTTTTATTGGATTATTTTTATATTTGAGGATTTATTGGATTATTTTTACACCTGAGGATTTATTGGATTATTGAGGATTTATTGGATTATTTTTATATTTGAGGATTTATTGGATTGTTTTTGCAATTGAGAATTTATTGGATTATTTTTACACCTGAGGATTTATTGGATTATTGAGGATTTATTGGATTGTTTTTGCAATTGAGAATTTATTGGATTATTTTTACACCCGAGGATTTATTGGATTATTTTTACACCTGAGGATTTATTGGATTATTTTTACACCTGAGGATTTATTGGATTATTTTTACACTTGAGGATTTATTGGATTATTTTTATATTTGAGAATTTATTGGATCATTTTTACACCTGAGGATTTATTGGATTATTTTTACACCTGGGGATTTATAGGATTATTTTTACACCTGAGGATTTATTGGATTATTTTTATATTTGAGGATTTATTGGATTATTTTTGCAATTGAGAATTTATTGGATTATTTTTACACTTAAGGATTTATTGGATTATTTTTACATCTAAGGATTTATTGGATTGTTTTTATATTTGAGGATATATTGGATTATTTTTGCAATTGAGTATTTATTGGATTATTTTTACACCTGATGATTTATTTGATTGTTTTTATATTTGAGGATTTATTGGATTATTTTTTATATTTGAGGATTTATTGGATTGTTTTTACACCTTAGGATTTATTGGATTGTTTTTACACCTGAGGATTTATTGGATTATTTTTACACCTGAGGATTAATTGGATTATTTTTACACCTGAGGATTTATTGGATTATTTTTACACCTGAGGATTTATTGGATTGTTTTTACACCTGAGGATTTATTGGATTATTTTTACACCTGAGGATTTATTGGATTATTTTTACACCTGAGGATTTATTGGATTATTTTTACACCTGAGGATTTATTGGATTATTTTTACACCTGAGGATTTATTGGATTGTTTTTATACCTGAGGATTTATTGGATTATTTTTACACCTGAGGATTTATCGGATTGTTTTTACACCTGAGGATTTATTGGATTATTTTTATATTTGAGGATTTATTGGATTATTTTTACACCTGAGGATTATTGGATTATTTTTACACCTGAGGATTTATTTACACCTGAGGATTTATTGGATTGTTTTTACACCTGAAGATTGGATTATTTTTACACCTGAGGATTTTTTTGCTCCTGATTTTATTGGATTGTTTTTATATTTGAGGATTTATTGGATTATTTTTACACCTGAGGATTTATTGGATTATTTTTACACCTGAGGATTTATTGGATTATTTTTACACCTGAGGATTGGATTATTTTTATTGGATTGGATTTTTTTACACCTGAGGATTTATTGGATTGTTTTTACACCTGAGGATTTATTGGATTGTTTTTACACCTGAGGATTTATTGGATTGTTTTTACACTTGAGGATTTATTGGATTGTTTTTACACCTGAGGATTTATTGGATTATTTTTACACCTGAGGATTTATTGGATTGTTTTTACACCTGAGGATTTATTGGATTGTTTTTACACCTGAGGATTTATTGGATTGTTTTTACACCTGAGGACTCCAGAGATTCTTTCAGAACAATTCGACATGTTTGAAACGGCTCTTTAAACATGTGTATTAGCTTGTTGCTAACAGCTTGTTGCTAACCCCATGCGGGATCGAACCGAGCCAACACGTCCCTCCGGGTCCTCCGAGGTTCGGACTCATGTCGGCCCGGTGGAGTGCACCACCGGGCCGCGCCACTGGGAGCACGAGCTCTCTCCATATCACTGTTCTGACGTCAGCAACCTGCAATTGAACGAGTGAACTACCGGAGGACCGAGCCCTGCCGGAGCTACCGGAGGCAGTAGTGTTACAGAGTCCCGCCGCCGCCCCGGAGGAGTCAAACGGAGGAAGGTCCAATCGTGAGAACCGAGCGATGCCAGCGCTGCTCCCCGCCGCCCATTAACGACGAGACGAGGAGAAGAAGGAAACCGTTATCGTGATTTACAGAAGAGAGACGGAGACCGCCGACACCGGGCTTGAGAAACGACCAGCTGCGGAGCTACACCGGCTTGTTTTAGCGCCGTGGATCAAACCGAGCGGAGCCCCGATTTAAATGCTTTAACGGCGCTGGAGTCCCGGTTTGAGAGAGGGAGCTGCCCAGGAAGACGGAGGATCACCGAGGGTTGAAGGCACCGTGCAGGAAAAGGAGGAAACCAACCAAGACAGAAAAAAAACAGGATTTGCAACCAGCTTTGTTTCACAAGTTGAATTTAACCACCTATTTATTGCGTTTTCTTCCGTGGATCCCGGTACCGGTAACGATATCAAGCTGTGTTCTTTAACCATGGGATGTACTCTGAGCGCAGAGGAGAGGGAGGCTCTGGATCGGAGCAAAGCCATCGAGAAAAATCTCAAGGAGGACGGTGTGACTGCGGCCAAAGATGTGAAACTGCTGCTGCTCGGTAAGAGACGTGGGTTCGATCCCCGCCGTGGTGGTGGTCGAGCCACAGCGGGGAAATGGGACGCTTGGGGCGGTTGAAAGGTGTGTGTGTGTGTGTGTGTGTGTGTGTGTGTGTGTGTGTGTGTGTGTGTGTGTGTGTGTGTGTGTGTGTGTGTGTAAATAAAATAAAAAGGCACGACTGTATGGAAAGCTAGACATGAATACAAATCTAACATACAATCAGGAATGAAAAGATGTGCTTGATCTTCTGAACACAGCCTGCTGTATTCTATCAGTTTAAAGCCTCCTGCTGTCATGAGATCCAGTAAAGACGAGGCAGGTGGCTGAAATGTTCTCATCACAGATAAATGCTGGAGCTCCACCACACATGAAAAAATGGCAGTCTGCAGCAGTGGAGGGCCCCACAGTGTTCTGATGGACTTTTGATTCTTGGTGGGGAAATTAACCTTTTATGTATTTAATCTATTTGACTAACTAAATTACAAGATGGAGGATGGAAGGAGAGATTTAAAAACCAGAGAAGAAGAGGTTGAGAATGAAAGGGTGCAGCCATGTTCTCCATCTTTTTATCTCCACCCTGCTGCTGTGCTGCTTCACGGAGGTTTTTAAGAGGCTGATTCTCCCTTTCTCTTCCTCCCACCCCCTCCTCTCTCACTCTGTCTCCATCTTCCTCTCTCTCTCTCTCTCTCTCTCACACACACACACACACACACACACACACACACACACACACACACACACACACACACACACACACACACACACACACACACACACCTACCTTGTTTACATTGTCTTCTTGTCTCTTCTCCCTCAGGGGCTGGAGAGTCGGGGAAAAGCACCATCGTCAAACAGATGAAGTGAGTCTTCACAGCACGGTCTAATAACTCTATAGTGCATATGTGTCCTCTCACTCTTCTTATTTTATCTCTGTCAATCTCCCCTCCTCCCTCACACACACACACTCTCACACTGGGGGGGGGGGGGGTTGTTGTGCTGTTGCTTATGTTGTCATTGAATGAAGTTGTTTGTGATCCTATGTTCACATACACTATAGTTTCTCTCCACCACCTTCCTCTAAAGGTAATCTTCCCATTCCAGTGACCTTTTAGATCTTAAACTATTGATCCATTAGGCTAATCGATTAGCTGATTGGTAGGAAATTAATGAGCAACTGTTTTGATCATTGGTTCATTGTTTAAGCTGTAAATTTATTGCTTCCTGCTTCTCAAATATGAGGATTTTCTGCTCTTCCACCACTGGAACGTGAAAATCTTGGGTTTCTGGCTGTTACATTCACATCAGTTTGGCCTTCAGGACATTTTAAAGATAGTTTTTTGGACATATTTTGTAGAGAAACTGTTAAATTGGGAAACTAAGTGGTGATTGCAGCCTTAATCGCTTGTTTTCTGGCGCAGCAGCAGTTAGTGTTGTAATGCCTTTATTTAAATAGCCGTGCCGGTGTCTGAAGGCTTCGGGTCGGTCCAGCTCGGATACAAACCCGGCTCAGCCCTCCTGCCGAGACCCAACGTCAGTTAAGAGACTTAATTAAAGCTGATGATAGTTTGGTTTCATTATATCTGATATATTTTCTACTGAATGATACTAGTGGAGGGACTAATTATACTTTAATATTATTACTTTAGTATTTTCAATATCACTGCAGTCATTCCATAATATACCTAAAGGATTGACTTTAGCTCTTCTTTAAGGTCGGCTGCACACAGGCTGCTGTACTCCTGTTCATTGGTCCTCCTGTTCCGCTGAATGCATTGATTCCACCAGGCTGCTGTAAATCACAGTCGTGGTGCAGGTTAATACCTGGATGTGTTCCTGTAATGGTTATGTAACAAAGACATGTCATGGCTGTGTAAGATTACTGCTCTTCACCACTAATCTTTCCCAACATGATCTGTTGTCTGCACGATATTGTTGTTTATTAAAAAGATCTTCAAACTAGGGCTGTCGCAGCAGTGAAAGTTTAGTTCATGATTTACTGTCATACAAATAATCACAATGAACTCTTTAATAGTTTTTTTCTGTTCATGTTAAGCCACTATTTTAGCCTGTTCATATTTTATTATACATACACCTTATGAGACAGAAGATTAGAAGAGCCCACATTCTTTCCTATTAATGAATCTGGATGCAGGGCCGAGGGCCAACAATATATGCCTATTTTGTGTGAAATTATGTTTTATTAAAATGTGACATATTTTACCGAAAATTTACTTTTTAAATCCAAACTAAAATTTCAGAATAATTAATAAACTATTCTTTAATCTGTGTAACAATAGTTTTATAATTATAAATCTGCACAAGAGCAGTTCATTGGCATTGAACATCGGAACATATGAATACAGACGACATTTCTTTTTGTCTTTTAGGTTTAAAAACTAAATGTTCAGATAAGATCTAAAAAGAAATGTTAAGTGTTTAAGACAGGAAAACCACTGTGCTGTTTTTATTTCCTTTCTTTTCTGTGAATCTGACCTGGTCCATTTCTCTCAGTGCGTCCTGGTGTTCCTCTGTGAAGAGTCATATAATATTAAAGTGGACCGAGTCTATCCAGGAAACCTTCACTTCCTGTTTCTGGATCCTCATCAGAGGAAGAAAGCCGTGGTACTTTCAACATGTGGGGCTGTGTGTATAAAGTAGGGCTGTTGAAGGTTCTGCTCCAGGGCCCTGTTCTGAGGGGGAACTGCAGAGACTCAATGAATGATTCGTGGCTAACATGCCCAGAAGATGTACATGTTGTGTTTAAGGTTAATTAGCTAGCTGTAGTTAGCAGACTGTGTTCCTGAAGTTGAAGCAACACGTCCTGTCATCGTGTTAATGATTAACGGGGTTGTAGGTTGACAGCTGTCACTCATCTGGATAACAGTGTTAAACAGAACACAGTGTTGTTGACTGACTTCTCAATAAACAGCTGAAGTTCTGATGTTTACTCTGCAGCTCAGGAGTCAGAGATGATGATGTTCCTGTTGCTGTATTTCCAGCTGACCATGCATTATTTCCTGGTTATTGACTGTAGCTGCAGCATGCAGCTTCGTCTGTCAGGGTTTAGAAATAATGAGGTGCTGAGAACAGCAAAAATGGAGGCAACAGCAAGGAGTGTGAAGGATTAAAATATGCTGTTTGTGTGGATCAAAGAGAGTCTGAAGAGGTTCCTCCTCAACTCATTTTACATCTCATTTACATGGTCAACTCAACATATTCATTAATATGTGGAAGCTTGTTTTTTACTTCAGTTTAGGTGACAATCAGTCAATCATTTTAAACTACTTTTAAAACATGTTGGAGTCAAGCAATTACAATAAATATACATATAATGAGATTTAATTACACACCATGTTCAGCTTATTGTTACGGTTGTCACTGCTCAGTCTGTAAAAGCAGTTGTACATTAGCTCTAGTAGGAGTCTGAAAAATGACCTATAATGATACAAATTCCTCATAAGGAGGTGTGTTACAAACTGACACCTTAGAAAATAGATCAGAGTGAATCCTCCCGTTCGTCACCACATCTTTACATCTCAGGGAGATTTCTCTTTTAATCATTAACAGTCTGCGACCCACATAAAACTTTATAAACTCTGCACAGGAGACGTTGTAAGATAGATACAGTTTATAATCATATATGACAGATGTTTTATGACGATGTGCTCTCACTGCTTCATCATCTGCTCTTAAACACTGAATATCAAGAATGTTGGCGATAGTTCATGTGTATCTGTGCCACAAAGAAAAAAAAAAATAAGAGAATAATTATTTTATTTAGTTTTCCTTTCGAGAATAAAGTCAAAATGAACAAAGTGAAATTATATTTGCAGGATAAAATTACATTTTGATATTAAAGTCCAATTTATGAGAATAATCCAAACTACTTGCTTTTCACTTGTGATTTTCAGTGTTTGGAAAGCTATTCATTCATTCTCTGAAAGCAGCCGTCCACCTCAGAGAACATGGAGCAACCTGCTCGTCACTATTCAGGTGATGGAGCTGATCACACATTTTAATCTGAGCACAGACACGTGAAATCACTTGTCACATTGAAGATTAAACATGTTTATTGGAAACAAATACAGATGTTTGAAAACCTTTGACTGGAGGCTAAAAAAACATAAAAAGATCTACATAAAGATGTGTTTACACGAGACACGAGACACATGATAGACATGACACACATGCTACACATGTTATACATGCTACGCATGATATACATGCTACACATGATACACATGATATCCATGATGCACATGATACACATGCTACACATGTTATGCATGTTACGCATGATACACATGCTACACATGATGCACATGCTACACATGCTACACATGATATCTGTGATGCACATGATACACATGATACACATGATACACATGATATACATGATACACATGCTACACATGTTATACATGCTATGCATGTTATACATGCTACGCATGATACACATGCTACACATGCCACACATGATGCACAGGCTACACATGATATCTATGATGCACATGATACACATGATACACATGATGCACATGCTACACATGATGCACATGCTACACATGCTACACATGATATCTGTGATACACATGATACACATGATATACATGATACACATGCTACACATGTTATACATGCGTAGCATGTTATACATGCTATGCATGATACACATGCTACACATGCCACACATGATGCACATGCTACACAGGCTACACATGATATCTATGATGCACATGATACACATGATACACATGATGCACATGCTACACATGATATACATGCTACACATGATACACATGATGCACATGCTACACATGATACACATGCTACACATGATACACATGCTACACATGATGCACATGATATCATGATACACATGATATCCATGATGCACATGATATCCATGATATACATGCTACACATGATACACGATATCCATGATGCGCATGATACATATGATACCCATGATACACATGATACACATGATATCCATGATACACATGCTACACATGATATCCATGATATACATGCTACACATGATACACATGATATCCATGATGCACATGATACACATGCTACACATGATATACATGCTACACATGATATCTGTGATGCACATGATACACATGATACACATGATATACATGATACACATGATATACATGCTACACATGATACACATGATATCCATGATGCACATGATACACATGATACACATGCTACACATGATACACATGCTACACATGATATCCATGATATACATGCTACACATGATACACATGATATCCATGATGCACATGATACCCATGATACACATGATATCCATGATACACATCATATCCATGATGCACATGATATCCATGATGCACATGATACACATGATGCACATGCTACACATGATATACATGCTACACATGCTACACATGATGCACATGCTACACATGATACACATGATACCCATGATACACATGATATCCATGATACACATCATATCCATGATGCACATGATATCCATGATGCACATGATACACATGCTACACATGCTACACATGATACACATGCTACACATGATGCACATGATACACATGCTACACATGATACACATGATATCCATGATATACATGCTACACATGATACACGATATCCATGATGCACATGATATACATGCTACACATGATGCACATGATATCATGATACACATGATATCCATGATGCACATGATATCCATGATATACATGCTACACATGATACACGATATCCATGATGCGCATGATACATATGATACCCATGATACACATGATACACATGATATCCATGATGCACATGCTACACATGATATCCATGATATACATGCTACACATGATACACATGATACCCATGATACCCATGATACACATGATACACATGATACACATGATATCCATGATGCACATGATACACATGCTACACATGATACACATGCTACACATGATACACATGATATCCATGATGCACATGATATCCATGATATACATGCTACACATGATACACGATATCCATGATGCACATGATATACATGCTACACATGATATCCATGATACACATGATATCCATGATATACATGCTACACATGATACACATGATATCCATGATGCACATGATATACATGCTACACA
>NW_027210813.1:487500-535000 GCF_029030835.1 Brachyistius frenatus | reverse complement strand
TTGGTTTCCCGCTGGAATCCATTTTTCATGATGATGATGATGGTAATGAAGATTTTGATGAAGATGATGATGGTGGTGAAGATGATGGTGATGAAGATGATGAAATGATGATGATGATGGTGATGATGATTATAATGGTGGTGAAGATGGTGATCAAGATGATGGTGATGATGGTGGTGGTGAAAATGGTGATGAAGATGATGATGGTGATCATGATGATGGTGGTGAAGATGATGGTGATGATGGTGGTGGTGAAAATGATGATGAAGATGATGATGATGGTGGTGATGAAGATGATGGTGGTGGTGAAAATGATGATGAAGATGATGATGGTGATCATGATGATGGTGATGAAGATGATGATATAATGATAGTGGTGATGATGATGATGTTGTCAAAGATGGTGATGAAGATGATGGTGGTGTCAAAGATGGTGATGAAGATGATGATGGTGATGATGATGATGATGGTGGTGGTGGTGGTGAAGATGATGGTGGTGGTGGTGAAGATGATGAAATGATGATAGTGAAGATGATGGTGATGATGATTATGATGGTGGTGAAGATGGTGATGAAGATGATGATTGTGGTGATGAAGATGATGGTGATGGTGGTGGTGAAGATAATGATGAAGATCATGATGATAGAGTTCATGATGATGGTGATGATGATTATGATGGTGGTGAAAATGGTGATGAAGATGATGATTGTGGTGGTGATGAAGATGATGATGGTGGTGGTGGTGAAGATGATGATGATGGTGGTGATGAAGATGATGGTGATGATGGTGGTGGTGAAAATGGTGATGAAGATGATGATGGTGATCATGATGATGGTGATGAAGATGATGATGGTAATGAAGATGGTGATGAAGATGATGATGGTGATGATGATAGTGGTGATGATGATGATATAATGATGGTGGTGATGATGGTGATGTCAAAGATGGTGATGAAGATGATGATGGTGGTGTCGAAGATGGTGATGATGATGATGATGATGGTAATGAAGATGGTGGTGATGAAGATGATGATGACGGTGGTGGTGGTGAAGATGATGGTGGTGGTGAAGATGATGAAATGATGATAGTGAAGATGATGGTGATGATGATTATGATGGTGGTGAAGATGGTGATGAAGATGATTGTGGTGATGAAGATGATGATGATGATGGTGGTGGTGAAGATGGTGATGAAGATGATAACGGTAATCAAGATGGTGGTGATGAAGATGATGGTGAAGATGATGATGATATAATGATGGTGGTGATGATGATGATGATGATGATGATGATGATGATGATGTCAAAGATGGTGATGAAGATGATGGTGGTGTCAAAGATGGTGAAGAAGATGGTGATGATGATGTTGGTGATGATGGTGGTGGTGGTGAAGATGATGGTGGTGGTGAAGATGATGAAATGATGATAGTGAAGATGATGGTGATGATGATTATGATGGTGGTGAAGATGATGATGAAGATCATGATGATGGTGATGATGATAGTGGTGATGATGATGATGATGATATAATGATGGTGGTGATGATGATGTCAAAGATGGTGATGAAGATGATGATGGTGGTGTCGAAGATGGTGATGATGATGATGATGATGATGGTAATGAAGATGGTGGTGATGAAGATGATGATGATGTTGGTGATGGTGGTGGTGGTGGTGAAGATGATGATGAAGATGATTGTGGTGATGAAGATGATGGTGATGATGATGATGGTGGTGGTGAAGATGGTGATGAAGATGATTATGATGGTAATGAAGATGGTGGTGATGAAGATGATGGTGGTGAAGATGATGATATAATGATGGTGGTGATGATGATGATGATGATGTTGTCAAAGATGGTGATGAAGATGGTCATGATGATGATGATGATGATGATGATGATGATGTTGGTGATGATGGTGGTGGTGGTGGTGAAGATGATGGTGGTGGTCAAGATGATGAAATGATGATAGTGAAGATGATGATGATGGTGATGATGATTATGATGGTGGTGAAGATGGTGATGAAGATGATGGTGATGATGATGATGGTGGTGGTGAAGATGATGATGAAGATCATGATGATGGTGATGAAGATGATGATGGTAATGAAGATGGTGATGAAGATGATGATGGTAATGATGATAGTGGTGATGATGATATAATGATGGTGGTGATGATGATGATGATGTCAAAGATGGTGATGAAGATGACGATGGTGGTGACGAAGATGATGATGGTGGTGATGATGATGTTGGTGATGATGATGAAATGATGATGATAGTGAAGATGATGATAATGGTGATGATGATGATTATGATGGTAGTGAAGATGATGATGGTGTCGCAGATGGTGATGAAGATGATAGTGATGATGATGATGGTGGTGATGAAGATGATGATGATGGTGTCAAAGATGGTGAAGATGATGATGGTGGTATCGAAGATGGTGATGATGATGGTTGTGGTGAAGATAATGATGATGGTGGTGGTGAAGATGATGATCATGGTGGTGATGAAGATGGTGATGATGATGATAGTGATGATGATGGTGGTGGTGAAGATGATGATGATGGTGGTGATGAAGATGATGGTGTCAAAGATGGTGAAGATGATGGTGGTATCGAAGATGGTGATGATGGTGGCGGTGAAGATGATGGTGGTGGTGAAGATGGTGATGATGGTGGTGATGAAGATGGTGATGATGATGGTGGTATCGAAGATAATGATGATGGTGGTGATGAAGATGATGATGATGGTGGTGATGAAGATGGTGATGATGGTGATGATGGTGATGAAGATGATAGTGATGATGATGATGGTGGTGGTGAAGATGATGATGATGGTGGTGATGAAGATGATGGTGTCAAAGATGGTGAAGATGATGGTGGTATCGAAGATGATGATGGTGGTGGTGAAGATAATGATGATGGTGGTGGTGAAGATGATGATGATGGTGGTGATGAAGATGATGATGTGATGATGGTGATGATGATGATGATGATGGTGGTGATGAAGATGATGATGTGATGATGATGATGATGATGATGATGATGATGATGGTGAAGATCAGTGACAGCATTCCATCTGTTAGGACTTCCTACTTGGATGGATGGATTATGATACTGCACTCTGATACTGTGTGTGTGTGTGTGTGTGTGCATGCGTGCGTGTTTGTGCGTGCGTGTGTGTCAGTGTGTGCATCAGTGTGTATGAAATCTGATTATACAACAAGTAGTTCTGATCAAGAAACCTGATTGGTCGACTGTAACATCTGGAAGTAGCTCAAATCATAAGACAATCATCACCCCCCCCACTCCATCTCCGAATTACTCCCCCACACCCCCCGTCTCCCATCACCCCTTATCCTCACACCTCCTCATGTGAACAACACACAAACAGAAAGCCGACACACCGAACTGCAATTAGCTCTTTATCTCAGTCCTGCATTGTTGCCAGCTACCACTGTTTGTCCTGACACACACACACACACACTCTCTCACACACACACACACACACACACACACACACACACACACACACACACACACACACACACACACACACACACACACACACACACACACACACACACACACACACACACACACACACACACTCTTTTATCACTGCCGGCAGACCTCTAGTCATGACAAAGTGCACACGGATGACTCCTGTCAACACCTCCCGCACACAGTTACCCACTTAACGTGTGTGTGTGTGTGTGTGTGTGTGTGTGTGTGTGTGTGTGTGTGTGTGTGTGTGTGTGTGTGTGTGTGTGTGTGTGTGTGTGTGTGTGTGTGTGTGTGTGTGTAGAGTGAAGGAGAAAGAGGGATAAAACGGTGATGTGTGATAAAGAGAATGAAATAAGAGGGAGATAATCAGAAAAAAGAGGCTATAAATAACTGAAGATGTCAGTAATGCAGCCTGAAACACACACACACACACACACACACACACACACACACACACACACACACACACACACACACACACACACACACACACACACACACACACACACACACACACACACACACACAAACAAGTCAGTGATACACTTCTAACAACACTTTGTACAACACTTACTTTAAATCTTCCACAGCTGTATTTTCTCCTCATGAAGTTTGTAGTTTCTCTGTAATACTGAGTTAATAAGGACACTAACACTTGTCCTGGTTTCACCTCTCTATGAACGACGGGAGGAGGACTTTCAAAACAGCGTCCATTTAGCGGCTCATTCAGAGAGTAGACACTAGAAATCAGCAGAGAGCAGGAGAGAAGAGATCGATACTGCTGTGATGCTGTTACTGGACCTTCATGCTTTGGCTCTGGAGGCAGTTTGTTGGACATGTTGGCTGATGTGCTCATCATATAGATGTGAATATCTGGCCTACTTCCAGTCTGTAGATCTGTGCTGTATTTATATGGGACTGGCAGGTTAACTGATTGATCTGAAACATTAATCTGCTGCCAGGGACCACACACACACACACACACACACAACACAACAAAAACATGGCTGCGCACAAACATTAACTTGCATTCAGAGTTTCACGTGTCACAAAATATCTGATCTGATCTGTCAAATTTCTTTATGCCATGTTGCTGTTTGTCTGTAAAATTATAAAGAAATGAGACCTAAAAGGTTTGTTGTAGCCTCTGAAGTTCTTGGTCGGTTTTCTTTAATGATATTTAATTTTTTTGGGGGGGGGGATTTTATACACTTTATTAATCCCCGAGGGGAAATTTCTTCACTACAGCAGGGGGGCTCTCAGTGGGGAGCTGCTGCAGCAGGCTGCCATTAGCGCGGCGCCAGGTAACCTGACCTGAGGTGCATGTTTTTGGATGATGGGAGGAAGCCGGAGAACCCGGAGAGAACCCACGCAAGCACAGGGAGAACATGCAAACTCCGCACAGAAAGACCCAGGACCGGATTCGAACCCAGAACCTTTTTTGCTGTGAGGTGACAGTGCTAACCACTGCACCACCGTGCCGCCCAAATGACAATGATATAGTTTTTTAAGTCATCATTAAAGTTTTGCTCCATAATAAACCATTTTCTATCTTGGGAGAGTAAAATGAGGTCATCTACAGGGATAGTTGGACATTTTGGAAAATATGTTTTTCTTCTTTTTTGGTGAGAGATGAAGCTACATATATACTTTACCTCTGCAAAATTGGGATCAATATTCTCATTTACCAAAATATTTCAGCATCACACAATAGTATCACATAGACTGCATGTAAAATGTTTGTAGTCTGCCTTGGAATGTAGTACCACTGAGGATCACTAGGGGCTGTCTCCATAGACTCCATCTGTAGTACCACTGCACCACTAATTCATCATTCATTACATATTAGGGCTCTGACACTGATATGTTTGGGGGCGGAGCTGGTTGATTGACAGGCCTGGGGTGCAACTGGGGTTCTGGTATAGGTGCGTGGGGCATGGTGTCTTCTGGTTTTCACTTAAATCAAAAGTATGTACTATTGTATGTAGTATGTATAAAATTTGGATGTTAGGTTAGGTTAGGTAGGTTAGGTAGTTACTTTATTAATCCCCGAGGGGAAATTTTTTCGCTACAGCAGCATACAGAAGCAATAAGATAATAATAGAACAATAGAAAGCAATAAAATACCAGTAAAATACCAGTAAAAAAATATAAATATAAAATATAAAATGCACAGTATATACAGTATATACAGTACAGTATATATATATATATATATATATATATATATATATATATATATATATATTATATACAAACAACCAAGAAACACAGTCAACAGTGTTATTGTTATGTGATGGATTTTGCCAGAGGTGAGTTATTGTACAGTCTAATTGCGGTCGGCAGGAATGATCTCCTGTATCAGGAATGATCTCCTGTATCTGTCCTTGTGACAGCGGAGCTGGAGGAGTCTTTTGGAGAAAGTGCTCCTCTGTCCCTGCAGCAGGTGGAGAGGGTGGTCAGGATTATCCAATATGGATAATAGTTTGTTCAGCGTCCTCCTCTCCACCACCTTTTCCAGACTATCCAGTTTGTAGCCGATGATGGAGCCGGCCTTCTTAACCAGTTTGTTAAGTCTGTTGGTGTCACTGGCTCCAATGCTGCTCCCCCAGCAGACTACTAGAAGTACAGTTCACTGGCCACAACAGATGGTAGAACATCTCCAACATCTCGCTGCACACATTGAAGGATCGAAGTTTCCTCAAGAAAAAGAGTTGACTCATCCCCTTCTTGTAGACAGCGTTGATGTTGGTCTTCCAGTTCAGTCTGTTGTCGATGGACACACCCAGGTACTTGTACTCCTCAACCGTGTCCACCTCCTCTCCCAGAACTCTCAGCGGTTGTGGAGCCGTCGTCTTCCTCCTGAAGTTGACCACCATCTCTCTGGTCTTGGCCACGTTCAGGAGCAGGTGATTCCTTCCCGCCCACTCCACAAAGTCCTCCACTACTGCCCTGTACTCATCCTCCCATCGATCCCTTATACATCCTACCTCTGCAGAGTCATCAGAGAACTTCTGTAGATGTCTTGACTCTGAGTTGTACTGGAAGTCAGTGGTGTAGAAGGTGAACAGGAAGGGAGACAGAACAGTTCCCTGTGGAGCTCCAGTACCACTGACCACCGTATCAGACAGCACACTGCCCAGACGGACAAACTGTGGTCTGCCTGTCAGGTAGTCATTGATCCAGGAGATGGTGGACGTGTCCACCCCCACCACCCGCAGCTTCTCACTCAGCAGCAGTGGTTGGATGGTGTTGAATGCACTGGAGAAATCAAAGAAAGTGATTCTCACAGAGTCACCGGTTCCATCCAGGTGAGACTGAGCTCGTTGCAGCATGTAGATGATGGCGTCGTCCACTCCCACATGAGGCTGGTACGCAAATTGCAGAGAGTCCAGAGAAGATTTCACCAGCGGCCTGAGGTGGGCCAAGACCAGCCTCTCCAGCACCTTCATCACATGAGATGTGAGGGCAACCAGTCGGTAGTCGTTGAGGCCAGATGGAGTCGTCTTCTTCGGTTGTACTACTTAATCTTAAAAATGCGCCTTGACCTTTGACCCTCTTGGTCATATCCGTGGCGATCCATAGCACTTGCCACTAATACTGCAGTATGTGTTGAATGTTATTGGGCCTCGAGTCGTGCTGTTAAAAGTTAAAGAGTTAAATGTTGGTGAACAGTTGGGCTCAGCAGTTAATTTTAGTCTCTCATTTCTTCTGTGTACTTTATAAATCCTGGTTTCTGTGAGGATGTTAATCATCTGTTGAAGATGAAGCTGGCTGATTGGTTGAAGAACATACAGGTGATGTGTTTTAATAATTATATATATTAAACAATACAGTTGTGTCTAATAGATGATCTATTAGTCTGAGAAGTGTTGTGATGGTTCCATCCTCTGTCCTGGTTCCCTTCAGGATCCATCTCCTCCTTCCCCTCCCTCCCTGCCACTCCCTCCCCTCCTCCCTTCCTCCTTCCCCTCCCTCCCCTCCTCCCCTCCTTCTCCTCCTTCCCCTCCTCCCCTTGCTCCCTTCCTCCCCCCTTCACCTCTCCTCCCTCCCTCCATTCCCTCCTTTCCTTCCACTCCCTCCCCTCCTTCTCCTCCTTCCCCTCTTCCCCTTACTCCCCTCCCCCTCCCTCCACTCCTCCTTCTCCTTCCCCTCCCTCCCCTCCTCCCCTACTTCTCCTTCTTCCCCTCCATTCCCTCCCTTCCTTCCACTCCCTCCCCTCCCCCCTTCCTCCCTCCCCTCCTTCTCCTCCCTCCCCTCCTCTCTTCCGTCCCACTCTCTCTTCTTCTGTTTTTTTGTCACCCTCCTTCAACCACCTGCGTTTCTCCTCCATTCTTTTAAAACCTGATGAAATCACCAAACTCACTTCTGTGAATTAATGTGTGTGTGTGTGTGTGTGTGTGTGTGTGTGTGTGTGTGTGTGTGTGTGTGTGTGTGTGTGTGTGTGTGTGTGTGTGTGTGTGTGTGTGTGTGTGTGTGTGTAGGATCATCCACGAGGACGGTTTCTCTGGCGATGATGTGAAGCAGTACAAGCCTGTCGTTTACAGCAACACCATCCAATCTCTGGCCGCCATCGTCCGTGCCATGGACACGCTGGGCCTGGAGTACGGAGACAAAGAGCGCAAGGTCAGCACTCGTCCTCGGACTCCCAAACATATGCAACGGACACGGTGCAGTCACACAGTAACATACAGTAGATGTGAAGTAGCATCAGCAGATTTATAAGGAACAGAAGTGTCACTCATGGAAACGTCTCCCAAATAGTTTGTGTTCTCACGTCCAAACCATTAATTTAAGATGTCAATCAGCATCCACTGGATGGACCTGAAGAGAGTTGAGGGAGAGGCTGCTGTGGCCTCTCACAGCTTCTGTCTTTCAGGCAGAGCTGCAGGAATCCAGGATTAGACATCATGAAATCAGTCAGGTCCACGTCTCTGTTAGATTATCTGTTCTAACTTATCACGACCATTTATTTGACTCTTATCAAACCAGTTTCAGCCACACAAGAGTTACGTGCACTGCAGCAGGTATTTAGGGAACATCTGTGTAAAATATATATATACTGTATGTATATATATATCTATATATATGTATATATAGATATATATATATGTATACTGTGAAAATAACCCCCCCCCCCCCCCAAACAAAAACACTAAGAAATAAACCTTAAGAGAAAACCTGCCCATGCTGTTGAATTGAAGCTGCTGCGATACATAACGTGTGTTGAGTATCAGTTTGTTATTGTTCACATAGAAGAAGCTGACCCAGCTGTTTGGGTGGAGCTCAGCTAAGTGAATAAATGTTACTGAACATGAGGAGCTCTCAGAGGAAAAAAGGTTCCTGGTTTATATGGAGAGAGACAGAATATCACATTACCTCTCATGCACAAGAGTGCTGCAACTAATATGCACACGTATATCCCTGTGTGCAGTAGCTTCATACATGTTCTATGTGTGCAGTAAAGATCCATAAGAGTGTTGTTACAGTACTGAGAGGTTTTCTATCAGGACACCTTTGAGTGCAGCAGTGCGGAGAACACACAGTCACACACCACACATCATTGATGGTCTTTCACAGGTCCGTGTTCGTGCACACCTTCTTCATGGACCTGCATTGCAGTGACCTCCTACACGTGCATGTTCAGCTGTTTGTGTTTCTGCAACACCAAATTTCTTCCTTTCATTAAAACCCAGAGCAGGAACAGGAACAGTTTAAGATCCGACAGTATTTAGTGACGGTATGTTGTCTGTGTTGAAGTTGAACTTCTGGATAATTTTACTGGCCTCGTCTTTCTGCTGGGACTGAACACGTTATCGAGTATCGTCTCTTCAGCACCCCAAGTCTCTATTTGTTAAACTGTCCACGGCGGCGCTGATCCACAGCCTGATGGAAACGGCTGCCAACCAGCGCTGTCACACTCAAGCCAAAATTCCTTCATGCCAATCTAAGTTAGTCCTGCCTCTAAATCCTCTAAATCCCAAAGCACACAAGTTCAATATATGATACGCTAATTGAGGATTATGAGTCTAATCCACAGAAGAGCATCAGTCATATCTCGATGCAGAACAGTGGGACAAGGTTAATTAGACATTTACACCATCCTGAGTTGAGTTTATTTCACACAAATGGACTCGTGCACAAACATCATATGTGACCTCTCTTGTAAACTGTCTGCAGCACGTGTTGTCTATGACAGGCAGGGCTGCCGGGAACCACGCTGCTCATGGCAAACACATGCATTTAACACCTAGACATTTAGTCTACAGTAGCATACTGCGTTAATCTCTGGACTCCTCTCTGACCCGTATGATGGTGCCTTCATCAGAAACAAGGAACTCTGAAATATGTTGTACTCAGGAAAATAATTCTTGGCAGGACACTGTAGGTAGTACCATCGGTGGCAGACTGTCGGACGGTTTTGCTTCATGCTGATTGGTTGAAATGAACCAGAGTGACAGACGACATGGTGACAGACGACATGTTGACAGACGACATGTTGGCAGACGACATATTGACAGACGACATGGTGACAGACGACGACATGGTGACAGACGACGACATGGTGACAGAAGACATAGTGACAGAAGACATGTTGACAGACGACATGTTGACAGACGACATGTTGGCAGACGACATATTGACAGACGACATGGTGACAGACGACGACATGGTGACAGAAGACATAGTGACAGAAGACATGTTGACAGACGACATGTTGACAGACGACATGGTGACAGACGACATGGTGACAGACGACATGGTGACAGACGACGACATGGTGACAGAAGACATAGTGACAGAAGACATGTTGACAGACGACATGTTGACAGACGACATGGTAACAGACGACGACATGGTGACAGACGACATGGTGACAGACGACGACATGGTGACAGATGACATGGTGACAGACGACATGTTGACAGACGACATGGTGACAGACGACATGGTGACAGACGACAACATGGTGACAGACGACATGGTGACAGACGACGACATGGTGACAGACGACATGGTGACAGACTACGACATGGTGACAGACGACATGATGACAGACGACATGGTGACAGATGACACGGTGACAGACGACAACATGGTGACAGACGACATGGTGACAGACGACGACATGGTGACAGACGACATGGTGACAGACGACATGTTGACAGACTATGACATGGTGGCAGACGACATGGTGACAGACGACATGGTGACAGACGACGACATGGTGACAGAAGACATGGTGACAGAAGACATGTTGACAGACGACGACATGGTGACAGACGACGACATGGTGACAGACGACATGGTGACAGACTACGACACGGTGACAGACGACATGATGACAGACGACATGGTGACAGATGACATGGTGACAGACGACATGTTGACAGACGACATGGTGACAGACGACATGGTGACAGACGACGACATGGTGACAGACGACATGGTGACAGACGACGACATGGTGACAGACGACATGGTGACAGACTACGACATGGTGACAGACGACATGATGACAGACGACATGGTGACAGATGACATGGTGACAGACGACAACATGGTGACAGACGACATGGTGACAGACGACATGGTGACAGACGACGACATGGTGACAGACGACATGTTGACAGACGAAATGTTGACAGACGACGACATGGTGACAGACGACATGGTGACAGACTACGACATGGTGACAGACGACATGGTGACAGAAGACATGTTGACAGACAACGTGGTGGCAGACGACATGGTGACAGACGACGACATGGTGACAGACGACATAGTCACAGACAACATGTTGACAGACGACATGGTGACAGATGACATGGTGACAGACGACATGATGACAGAAGACATGGTGACAGAAGACATGGTGACAGAAGACAACATGGTGACAGACGACATGGTGATAGACGACATGGTGACAGAAGACATGGTGACAGAAGACAACATGGTGACAGAAGACAACATGGTGACAGACGACATGTTGACAGACTATGACATGGTGACAGACGACATGGTGACAGACGACATGGTGACAGACGACGACATGGTGACAGACGACATGGTGACAGACTACGACATGGTGGCAGACGACATGGTGACAGACGACATGGTGACAGAAGACATGTTGACAGACAACGTGGTGGCAGACGACATGGTGACAGACAACGACATGGTGACAGACGACATGGTGACAGACGACATGATGACAGAAGACATGTTGACAGACAACGTGGTGGCAGACGACATGGTGACAGACGATGACATGGTGACAGACGACATAGTCACAGACAACATGTTGACAGACGACATGGTGACAGATGACATGGTGACAGACGACATGATGACAGAAGACATGGTGACAGACGACATGGTGACAGACTACGACATGGTGACAGACGACATGGTGACAGACGACATGGTGACAGATGACATGGTGACAGACGACATGTTGACAGACGACATGGTGACAGACGACATGGTGACAGATGACATGGTGACAGACGACAACATGGTGACAGACGACGACATGGTGACAGACGACATGGTGACAGACGACATGGTGACAGACGACATGGTGACAGACGACGACATGGTGGCAGACGACACGGTGACAGACGACATGGTGACAGAAGACATGTTGACAGACAGCGTGGTGGCAGACGACACGGTGACAGACAACGACATGGTGACAGACGACATGGTGACAGACGACATGATGACAGAAGACATGTTGACAGACAACGTGGTGGCAGACGACATGGTGACAGACGACGACATGGTGACAGACGACATGGTCACAGACAACATGTTGACAGACGACATGGTGACAGATGACATGGTGACAGATGACATGATGACAGAAGACATGGTGACAGAAGACAACATGGTGACAGACGACATGGTGACAGACGACATGATGACAGAAGACATGGTGACAGAAGACAACATGGTGACAGAAGACATGGTGACAGAAGACAACATGGTGACAGAAGACATGGTGACAGAAGACATGGTGACAGACGACAACATGGTGACAGACGACATGGTGACAGACGACATGGTGACAGACGACGACATGGTGACAGACGACATGTTGACAGACGACATGGTGACAGACGACAACATGGTGACAGACGACACGGTGACAGACGACATGGTGACAGAAGACAACATGGTGACAGACGACATGGTGACAGACGACATGGTGACAGACGACATGGTGACAGAAGACAACATGGTGACAGAAGACATGGTGACAGACGACATGGTGGCAGACGACGACATGGTGACAGACGACAACATGGTGACAGACGACATGTTGACAGACGATATGTTGACAGACAACGTGGTGGCAGACGACATGGTGACAGACAACGACATGATGACAGAAGACATGTTGACAGACAACGTGGTGGCAGACGACATGGTGACAGACGACGACATGGTGACAGACGACATAGTCACAGACAACATGTTGACAGACGACATGGTGACAGATGACATGGTGACAGACGACATGATGACAGAAGACATGGTGACAGAAGACATGGTGACAGAAGACAACATGGTGACAGACGACATGGTGACAGACGACATGATGACAGAAGACAACATGGTGACAGAAGACAACATGGTGACAGAAGACATGGTGACAGAAGACAACATGGTGACAGAAGACAACATGGTGACAGAAGACATGGTGACAGACGACATGTTGACAGACGACATGGTGACAGACGACAACATGGTGACAGACGACATGGTGACAGACGACATGGTGACAGACGACAACATGGTGACAGACGACATGTTGACAGATTACATGTTGACAGACGACATGGTGACAGACGACATGGTGACAGACGACAACATGATGACAGACGACATGTTGACAGATTACATGTTGACAGACGACATGTTGACAGACGACAACATGTTGACAGACGACATGTTGACAGACGACATGTTGACAGATTACATGTTGACAGACGACATGTTGACAGACGACAACATGTTGACAGACGACATGTTGACAGACGACATGGTGACAGATGACACGGTGACAGGCGACAACATGGTGACAGACGACATGGTGACAGACGACGACATGGTGACAGACGACATGTTGACAGACTATGACATGGTGGCAGACGACATGGTGACAGACGACATGGTGACAGACGACGACATGGTGACAGAAGACATGGTGACAGAAGACATGTTGACAGACGACATGTTGACAGACGACATGGTAACAGACGACGACATGGTGACAGACGACATGGTGACAGACTACGACATGGTGACAGACGACATGGTGACAGACGACATGGTGACAGATGACATGGTGACAGACGACATGTTGACAGAAGACATGGTGACAGACCACAACATGGTGACAGACGACATGGTGACAGACGACGACATGGTGACAGACGACATGGTGACAGACTACGACATGGTGACAGACGACATGATGACAGACGACATGGTGACAGATGACATGGTGACAGACGACAACATGGTGACAGACGACATGGTGACAGACGACGACATGGTGACAGACGACATGTTGACAGACGACATGTTGACAGACGACATGGTGACAGACGACGACATGGTGACAGACGACATGGTGACAGACGACGACATGGTGACAGACGACATGGTGACAGACGACATGTTGACAGACTATGACATGGTGGCAGACGACATGGTGACAGACGACATGGTGACAGATGACGACATGGTGACAGACGACATGGTGACAGACTACGACATGGTGGCAGACGACATGGTGACAGACGACATGGTGACAGACGACATGGTGACAGACGACATGATGACAGAAGACATGTTGACAGACAACGTGGTGGCAGACGACATGGTGACAGACGACGACATGGTGACAGACGACATGGTCACAGACAACATGTTGACAGACGACATGGTGACAGATGACATGGTGACAGACGACAACATGGTGACAGACGACATGGTGACAGACGACATGATGACAGAAGACATGGTGACAGAAGACAACATGGTGACAGAAGACATGGTGACAGAAGACATGGTGACAGACGACAACATGGTGACAGACGACGACATGGTGACAGACGACATGTTGACAGACGACATGGTGACAGACGACAACATGGTGACAGACGACATGGTGACAGACGACAACATGGTGACAGACGACATGGTGACAGACGACATGGTGACAGAAGACGACATGGTGACAGACGACATGGTGACAGACGACATGGTGACAGAAGACAACATGGTGACAGAAGACATGGTGACAGACGACATGGTGACAGACAACGACATGGTGACAGACGACAACATGGTGACAGACGACATTGTGACAGACGACATGTTGACAGATTACATGTTGACAGACGACATGGTGACAGACGACATGGTGACAGACGACAACATGGTGACAGACGACATGGTGACAGAAGACAACATGGTGACAGAAGACATGGTGACAGAAGACCTGGTGACAGACGACGACATGGTGACAGACGACAACGTGGTGACAGACGACATGTTGACAGACGACATGTTGACAGAAGACATGGTGACAGACAACATGGTGACAGACGACATGGTGACAGACGACATGGTGACAGACGACAACATGATGACAGACGACATGTTGACAGATTACATGTTGACAGACGACATGTTGACAGACGACAACATGTTGACAGACGACATGTTGACAGATTACATGTTGACAGAAGACATGTTGACAGATTACATGTTGACAGACGACATGGTGACAGACGACATGGTGACAGACGACATGTTGACAGACGACAACATGTTGACAGACGACATGTTGACAGATTACATGTTGACAGAAGACATGTTGACAGATTACATGTTGACAGACGACATGGTGACAGACGACATGGTGACAGACGACATGTTGACAGAAGACATGTTGACAGACGACATGTTGACAGACTATGACATGGTGACAGACGACATGGTGACAGACGATATGTTGACAGACGACAACATGGTGACAGACGACAACATGGTGACAGACGACAACATCGTTGAAATTATTATGATATAGATGTGTGGCTGCTTTTGATGATTTCACGATGAAAGTGTTGAAGTTGAATCTTAGACGGTGCAGCCTGCTAGCAGCCGTTAGCTTGTGTTGGATAATGAGATGTGTTGATTATTGGAGGCAAAGAAACTCCCACACACACACACACACACACACACACACACACACACACACACACACACACACACACACACACACACACACACACACACACACACACACACACACACACACACACACACACACACACACACACGCACACAGTAACAGACACGTGTCATTGGCCATAACCTTATCCAAAGGCACAGTATATTTTTAATCACAAGGAAGCTATTGATACTCAGCACAGAGGGCTGAAATAACAATACACCTATTGATTAGGATATGATATCTGTGTGTGTGTGTGTGTGTGTGTGTGTGTGTGTGTGTGTGTGTGTGTGTGTGTGTGTGTGTGTGTGTGTGTGTGTGTGTGTGTGTGTTTTTGTGGCAGAGGTTATATGCCCTTAGACCCCTCCCCCTCCTTTTATGGGAGTTGATGGTAGATACCCTCATGATGCAACAGTGTCTCTCACAGGATTAGATCTATAAACTGAAGTTAGATTAGATCTATAAACTGAAGGTCAGATTAGATCTATAAACTGAAATTTAGATTAGATCTATAATCTGAAGGTCAGGTTAGAGCTATAAATTGAAGGTCAGATTAGAGCTACAAACTGAACGTCAGATTAGAGCTATAAATTGAAGGTCAGATTAGAGCTACAAACTGAAGGTCAGATTAGATCTATAAATTGAAGGTCAGATTAGATCTATAAACTGAAGGTTAGATTAGATCTATAAACTGAAATTTAGATTAGATCTGTAAACTGAAGGTCAGATTATATCTATAAATTGAAGGCTAGATTATATCTATAAACTGAAGGTTAGGTTACATCTATAAACTGAAGGTCAGATTAGATCTATAAACTGAAGGTTAGATTAGATATATAAACTAAAATTTAGATTAGATCTATAAACTGAAATTTAGATTAGATCTGTAAACTGAAGGTCAGATTATATCTATAAATTGAAGGCTAGATTATATCTATAAACTGAAGGTTAGGTTACATCTATAAACTGAAGGTCAGATTAGATCTATAAACTGAAGGTTATATTAGATATATAAACTAAAATTTAGATTAGATTTATAAACTGAAATTTAGATTAGATCTATAAACTGAAGGTGAGATTAGATCTATGAACTGAAGGTTCGATTAGATCTATAAATTGAAGGTCAGATTAGATCTATAAATTGAAGGTCAGATTAGATCTATAAACTGAAGGTTAGAAGTGATCTATAAACTGAAGGTCAGATTAGATCTATAAACTGAAGGTTAGATCTATAAATGCTCTGGGTGGACAGATTGATACCGAGCAGAATCTAAAAGATACGTTCCCTCTCCGGTGTTTATCTGCAAACAGTTGCATATAAATATAAATCACCAAGGCAACTGAACACTTGGATAAATTTTCATATTGATGCAGATAGTTTAGATTTTTCTTCTCTTAACAATAAGCACATTAAGATCAGGTGGTCCTCGACTTTGTGTTCTTATGTTAAAGTATATTGGAACAACTCCAAACACTTACACATACTACAGGACGCATGCTGACTCGTTTTTGTCAACATACTTTATGTGAACAGTGGACTTTCAGTAAGTTTTTTTGCGAACTTTATGCCGATTAATAAGAAAAAAAATACTGAGTTGCATTCAAAAACGTTTTGCTCCTCCGACTGTCACATGTTTGTTCAGTAAAATGACTTTACAGATGTAAACCCTCTCAGATTAAGAAAACTCCATGACTCTTTGTGACGATAAAAACTTCTGTTTATTTGTTGTTTCACGAAGAAAATTTTTTATTTAAAAAAATATTTTGGCTATATTTCTATATTATGATATTATCCTGTTTTTTAGGTCAACAGTTATTTACATTATGTACATTTGATCCAGTTCGCTGTGCTTTCACATTGCAGTTTGTGACTAACAAACTTCGCATGACATACTGACCTCCCTGGACTGGTATTGATCAGGTTTGTAACTCAGCTGGTAGCCTTTTGAATGCAGAGAAATGAATGAACAGATTCATTTTGTTGATGCTATATTATTATTGCGTTAAGACCGTTTTTCAAGTTTTGATTTCTTGATGGGATCACCACTTGAATACTCTCCTCCTCTCATGTGCTTGTTGTTTAATGAGTGATGTTACGCCGCCACGACTTCCAGTAACAGGTGTGAAAGTCTGAACCATCCAGAATGGGTTTCCATGCTGCAAATAAACCGAACCAGGGTTCAGGTGGATCCGGACAGAGACCACCTCTTCAGGTCCTCAAGTCACGTATCCTGCAATAATGACATCACAGTTCTGTTAATGTCTGAGCATTAGGCCGAAGGACCTGAAGCTGTCTATCTGTAACTAAGTGACATATTGTGGATAATATGAGAGAAAATGATGAGAGGGGAAGAGGAAGGACAGGACATCATTCAAGAAAGAATGTGACAGGAAGCAGAAAGAGAGACCAGACGGAGCTCTTTAATCTACAATCTGACTTCCAGAAGACCTGGAGACGTCCTACTGACTCTGATAAAGGAGGATCTGTTGTCACGAGGTGGTGTTTACCAGGACCCAAATGCAGGCTCACAGACTTAGGTGTCGGTTCCAAAATACAGTTTATTGCAATAAACAGAAAACAAACAAACAAACAAACCAAAAGGTGGCACCTATCGTGTCCACTTGCTTCCAGTCGGGAGGGCAACTCAACCGACAGATCCAGGGAGATACGGCTGGCAGGGCAGCCGGCAGACCAGCGGACAGGACTGCTGGAAGAAACGGAGTCAATAATCCTCCAAGTCGGGAGGGCAACTCCACCGACTGGTGACTCCGACAGGGAGCTCCGCAGGAGGAACAGAAGCCGGAGGAACGGGAACGGGAACAGGACGGACGGGGAACAGGACGGAGGACGGACGGGTGACTAACAAATGAACCGACAACCAGAGGAGTGCCGGGGCAGGGTACATATAGTCCGGGGAGGTGATCAGGGAGATGCAGCACACCTGCAGGTGGTGATCAGGGGTGAGTGGCTGCAGCTGCTGGGACTGGTGAGGGACGTGGCCACGGGAGGTGAGGAGAGGAGGACACAGAACAAGCAGACAGGGGACTGAGGGGACACAGGAGGAGAGGAGAGGAGGACACAGAACAAGCAGACAGGGGACTGAGGGGGACACAGGAGGAGAGGAGAGGAGGACACAGAAGAAGCAGACAGGGGACTGAGGGGGACACAGGAGGAGAGGGGATCGGGGGCAAAACAGAGGAAAACAGGACTCCTGACATCTGTAACATCACATTCATTATCACAGATGTTCTGAGATGTCCTCCAACTCTATTTGATCATTTTCAGTATATTCTCATCATCCTTTTTTCTTTGTGCCCTTTGCTCATTCTTACCTCGTCTCCTGATAACACCCCCACCCATCTGTTTCCATGGCCTTCGCTGGTTGCTATGGCAACCCAGTGTTTTTCCTTGCTCTCAACAAATTCCACAAGCCCATGTCCAAGGGTGGTGTGACACACACACACACACACACACACACACACACAATGACAGTGGGCCTGAACTAGACGGTGTGTTGTCACTGCTGCTTTCTTTGAACTCCTCTGATGAACTCTGTTCACTAAACGGCTACTTTAAAGAGTCACACACAAACTAGCAGGACGTCAGTATCACAAAGATAAACAACCTCACCATTACACCACCTCACCATTACACCACCTCACTATTACACCACCTCACCATTACAACACCCCACCACTACACCAACTCACCATTACACCACCTCACCATTACACCAACTCACCATTACACCACTCACTATTACACCACCTCACCATTACTGTTGTTGTTGTAGCATCTAATACACCAGTTAGAAGGACTGATTAAGAGGAGGAAATGAAGGAGACAGCTGCTATCCAGCTGCAGCAGAGACACACACTCACACTCACACTCACACACAGACAAACACACACACTCACTCACACACACTCACACACACTCACACACACATTCACAGACACACACACACACACACACACACACACACACACACACACACACACACACACACACACACTCATACGCATATGCAGCGGTCTGACATGAGAAAAACAGTCGTGTCTGGATGGTCTCTGGAGAGGAGGAGAAAGAGGGAGGAGGTGGGGGTGGGAGGGTTTGGACAGGTTGCTGCATGTTGTTGTGGAAACCAGCTCCTCTCCTGGGTTAGTCCATGTGTGTCCATGTGTGTCCATGTTGTGGGTTTGAGGACACGCCCCTCTGACGACAGCGTTCCCTCGGCTCGTTAAAGACTCTCAGCTGAAGTACGACACAACAGTCGCATCACTTCAACTTCACTGAGCCAAATGAATCCAAATGATTAAACCCTAACAAGAACTGCAAGAACTACATGTTCCAGTCTGGAATAAATTCACAATTAAACAGATAATGAAAAATGGACACTTACAGTACAGTATAATAATAG
Source organism: Brachyistius frenatus (assembly GCF_029030835.1). Lineage (NCBI taxonomy): Eukaryota > Metazoa > Chordata > Actinopteri > Embiotocidae > Brachyistius > Brachyistius frenatus. The sequence goes on along the minus strand of NW_027210813.1, from coordinate 514,815 downwards.
AAAGCTTTTATTTATTATTCACTCTCTTTTAGCTCTGGCTTTGATCTCTACCCACTTTGGTTGATACCACAGACTGATTACCAAAGTGTTTGTAGCTTCAGGTCTGTAAAATGGCTGTTAAAGCTGCAATACCAGCGAGTGCCACTAGAGGTCGGCTCCAAAAAGCCTCCGGCTCCATAGACTCCCATTCAACTTCTCTCATCAAATCCAAAGTGAATAAAATGTGTCCATCAGTTATCTCGGTGTTGTTAGCTAAAGTCACTCCTTCTTATTAGTTTTCTGGAGGTCCATCTGAAAATAATCCCTCATTCATTAGAAAAGAAGATTCAAGAAGACCTGTTTTTGGGGGCGTGTCTGTTTGATTGACAGGCCTGTGGTGCAGTCAGGTTACAGCTATCGGTGGGCAGGACGTATCGTCAGGTTTCCGATCAGATTGGTCAGATCTCCTACCAGAATAATAAATACATTGTGGCGTCCGTGAACCAGAGTTTCTCTTGTTTGAGTCCAAAACCCGTTGAAAGATTGGCGCCCTCAGGAACCAATAGGATCATAGCTCACAGCCACAGAGAGGAAGACCAAAAAGAAAGCAGTGATAGTTTTGGTGTTTTTGTGCGATTTATTGACCAGAACTAGAAAAATACATCTAAAAAGTATCTCCTTCCTTGTTCTTTGTATAACATAACATGACATATGGAGCTTTGATTTCTTTGAATATGTTTACATTCAGCCGTGATCAGACATTCGCTGATTCTGAAACGTTGCTGTGTTTTGTTTCCGATGCCAATCTGCTCTGATTTCACGGCTCTGGCTCGGTGTCTGCAGATCACGCTCGTGGGTGTCGATACATTTCACGCCTTTAAAATACAGATGTGCTGGGGAAAAAAAGGAATTAAAAATAAAGAAGGAATTAAAAAGAAATTTAAAAAAAAATTACGAATAAAGTCAAAAAAGAAACCCAGAGCTGGTCACTTCTCCTGATTTTACTGCTTTGCTGCAGACTGACCCAGAAAGTGTTTGACCCAGGAGGAGGAAGAGGAGGAAGATGAGGAGGAGAAGGAGGAAGAGAGAGGAAGAGGAAAGAGGAGAGAGGAGGAAGGGGAGGAGGAAGAGAGCGGGAGAGAGAGGAGGAGGCCTGATATCCATCATACTGACCTAAACTTTTAAAAGCTGATAGAAGCAAAACATCTGCAGGTGATGCTGCTGCTGCTGTGTGTGTGTGTGTGTGTGTGTGTGTGTGTGTGTGTGTGTGTGTGTGTGTGTGTGTGTGTGTGTGTGTGTGTGTGTGTGTGTGTGTGTGTGTGTGTTTGTGTGTATGTGTGTGTGTTATAGATCCCTTCCCACCAGGTGATTGTATGGACACAGCCTCCATTACACACACACAAACAACAAAAAACCTCCCTCCCAAATCCCAGGTATCGGCTCATGGTCGTTTCTGTTGCTAGGATACAGCTCGTTTCTCTCCTCTGAAAACCTCACTTTAATGATGCAGACGCTTTCTCTCTGTTCTCACACACACACACACACACACACACACACACACACACACACACACACACACACACACACACACACACACACACACACACACACACACACACACACACACACACACACACACACACAGACACACACACAACTGGCCTGAACATGTGTGTGTGTGTGTGTGGTAGTCAGCTGTAGTAACCCAGAGACTAATGACCTCTCATAACTGGTGGGGGCGGGGTTTAAGATCAAATGTTTTGATTAATTGATTGAACTGGTTATTGATCTCGGAGGAGAAGAAGGAAGTGGAGGAGGGGGAGGGGGAAGAGAGGGAGTAGGGGAAGAAGGAGAAACAGAGATATGAGGAAGGAGGTGATGAAGAGGAGCAGGAGGAATAAAGGAGAAACAGAGGTGTGAAGAAGGAGGTGATGAAGAGCAGCAGGAGATGAGAGACAAAGAGATGATGCTGAAAATAACCAAGCAGGAGGGGGGGATGAAAGGGAGCTCAGCACTGCAGGAAGGTGGCACACTGACACACACTTCAAACACACACACTGACACACACTACAAACACACACACTGACACACACTTCAAACACACACACTGACACACACTACAAACACACACACTGACACACACTTCAAACACACACACTGACACACACTACAAACACACACACTGACACACACTTCAAACACACACACTGACACACACTACAAACACACACACTGACACACACTTCAAACATCAGAATGCAGCCAGAGTGTGTGTCTGTGTGTGTGTCTGCGTGTTTGTGTGCGTCTGTGTGTGTCTCTGTCTCTGTGTATGTGTTTGTGTGTGTGTGTGTGTGTGTGTGTGTGTGTGTGTGTGTGTGTGTGTGTGTGTGTGTGTGTGTGTGTGTGTGTGTGTGTGTGTGTGTGTGTGTGTGTGTGTGTGTGTGTGAGAGTGTGTGTGTGTGTGTTTGTGTGTGTGTGTGTGTGTGTGTCCATACAATCACCTGGTGGGAGGGGATCTATAACACACACACACACACACACACACACACACACACACACACACACACACACACACACACACACACACACACACACACACACACACACACACAGACATATTTGCCAGACTGGTGCTGCCAGCATCATGTGACAGCCACACGGACCTGTCCTGCCAAACCGCAACACTGTGCCGCTAAGAAAAGGACCATGATGCCTTGCTCCTGTCGCCCCAGTTACCAAGTCATCTCTCAATCATCTGTGCCGGTTTGTAAAGGAGTGCCCTTAGAGAAAAAAGTCTCACTTCCAAAAATCACACACACACACACACACACACACACACACACACACACACACACACACACACACACACACACACACACACACACACACACACACACACACACACACACACACACACACACACACACATACTTTGAGAAGCAGTTCCAGTGATTTTCGGAGGGATTTTGATTTTCAGGCTGCAACAACATCTCAGACTGAAACTCATTAAGATCCTGATTTTTATTCAACTTTCAGTCCTGGAGCTAATTAAAAACTTGTGTCTTTAGATTCTCTTCCTTCCCTCAGCAGCAGAGCAACGAGCCCAAATGTCCAGGAAGAGTCAGTGACAACATCTTCAGTCTCTGAACCCAAAGAGCTTCATGGAGTCTGTCTGGGGGTCACATGGCAGACGTGTAGTGAAATATAAAAGCTGAAGGTCAAAGAGTTTTATACGAATGTTGATCTGAGTTGAGTCATGAGAGAAGTAACTCTAAATATGGTCATAAGCCTTCAGATTGTAGTAAACAAGTTCATCCTCAAACTGTTCCTGAGACATCAAGTTCATAGTGGGAAAGGGATGTGAACTCATAATGACCTTTGACCTTTCACCACCAACATTTAGTGCCAGAAGTTTTTGTAACAACAACAACAAAAACAACAGGACAAGATGGAGAATTTCAGAGACGTTTCTTCATGGTACAATAAATGGTTTTATGTCACTGAGTCACTCAGATGGGCAACTGGCATTTGTGTGTGTGTGTGTGTGTGTGTGTGTGTGTGTGTGTGTGTGTGTGTGTGTGTGTGTGTGTGTGTGTGTGTGTGTGTGTGTGTGTGTGTGTGTGTGTGTGTGTGTGTGTGTGTGTGTGTGTGTGTGTGTATCCTCCAGAGGTGTAAATGACCTCAGGGACTGTTCTCAGGTGCTGAGAGAGAACATGGAGAGTCCCTTGATAGGCGAGGGAGGGTGGGGGGTGGGGGACGTGATGAAGAGAGAGATAGAGAAGTGTGTGTGTGTGTGTGTGTGTGTGTGTGTGTGTGTGTGTGTGTGTGTGTGTGTGTGTGTGTGTGTGTGTGTGTGTGTGTGTGTGTGTGTGTGTCTGTGTGTGTGTGTGTGTGTGTGTGTGTGTGTGTGTGTGTGTGTGTGTGTGTGTGTGTGTGTGTGTGTGTGTGTGTGTGTGTGTGTGTGTGTGTGTGTGTGTCTGTCGGTGTGTGAGTGTGTGTGTGAGTGTGTGTGTGTGTGTGTGTGTGTGTGTGTGTGTGTGTGTGTGTCTGTTTGTGTGTTTGTTTGTTGTCAAATTTCCATTCTTCTGTAGAATATCATTATCAGTTCTGAACGCAGATCCAGAGTTCTGCTGTTCTGACAGAACATTCTGTTTACACACACACACACACACACACACACACACACACACACACACACACACACACACACACACACACACACACACACACACACACACGCATTCACACCGACAGACACACACACACATATATATACATACATATATGTACACAAAATATATGCATATATATTGTGTGTAAATATAACTCCGAAAGATGTATATTTTGGAAAATTATATTTTTTAGACTTTTTGATTTATTATCTTAAAAAGATAATACATGTATACATTTGTTCATCAGATATCTTTGTTCAACAGATAACTTTGTTCATCAAATATCTTTGTTCATCAAATATCTTTGTTCATGAGATATCTGAGTTATTTGAGTTATGTTTTGTATTTATTCAGTTGGAGACGAGAAATCCTCTCTGTTGCTAGGTGGTTGCTAAGGGTCGGACTACTTCCTTGAATAGTACAAATTCTGTACGTTAAATAAGAGTCTACGGATTGTTTTCCAGTTGTTAGTCATACCCCATGTGTTGCCATGGAAACGGAGATCACACTGACCAAAAGTTTAATATTTAGAGAACAAATTGTTCCACAATATGAATACATGTGGATGACATGTTTATTTAGCAGCGTGTTTTATTTTGTAGCGTGTTTTATTTTGTAGCGTGTTTTATTTTGTAGCGTGTTTTATTTTGTAGCCTGTTTTATTTTGTAGCGTGTTTTATTTTGAAGCCTGTTTTATTTTGTAGCGTGTTTTATTTTTATTTTGTAGCGTGTTTTATTTTGTAGCGTGTTTTATTTTGAAGCCTGTTTTATTTTGTAGCGTGTTTTATTTTGTAGCCTGTTTTATTTTGTAGCGTGTTTTATTTTGTAGCGTGTTTTATTTTGTAGCCTGTTTTATTTTGTAGCGTGTTTTATTTTGAAGCCTGTTTTATTTTGTAGCGTGTTTTATTTTTAAGCCTGTTTTATTTTTAAGCCTGTTTTATTTTGTAGCGTGTTTTATTTTGAAGCCTGTTTTATTTTGTAGCCTGTTTTATTTTGTAGCGTGTTTTATTTTTAAGCCTGTTTTATTTTGTAGCATGTTTTATTTTGAAGCCTGTTTTATTTTGTAGCGTGTTTTGTTTTGAAGCCTGTTTTATTTTGTAGCGTGTTTTATTTTGTAGCGTGTTTTATTTTGTAGCCTGTTTTATTTTGTAGCGGGTTTTATTTCGTAGCGTGTTTTATTTTGTAGCCTGTTTTATTTTGTAGCGTGTTTTATTTTGTAGCCTGTTTTATTTTGTAGCGTGTTTTATTTTGTAGCGTGTTTTATTTTGTAGCCTGTTTTATTTTGTAGCGTGTTTCATTTTGTAGCGTGTTTTATTTTGTAGCGCGTTTTATTTTGTAGCGTGTTTTATTTCGTAGCGTGTTTTATTTTGAAGCCTGTTTTATTTTTAAGCCTGTTTTATTTTGTAGCGTGTTTTATTTTGTGACGTGTTTTATTTTGAAGCCTGTGTTATTTTGTAGCGTGTTTTATTTTGAAGCCTGTTTTATTTTGTAGCGTGTCAGCGTCATGACGAGCAGACACGTATGTAAACGTATTTGATCCTGATTCTTCCTCAAACCCTCCTCTTCCTCTCCTCATCTTTCTGTTCTGAAGTGCTTCTGTTGATCAAGACAACAGGCTCAAGGGTGTGTGTGTGTGTGTGTGTGTGTGTGTGTGTGTGTGTGTGTGTGTGTGTGTGTGTGTGTGTGTGTGTGTGTGTGTGTGTGTGTGTGTGTATTGGCTAATGACACAACATGGGTCCCAGCGTGTCTGGACTTTTAATGAAAAGCCGCTCAGAGTCTCTTTCCGGCTCATCCTGTCTTCTTCTTCATCCTGTCTTCTTCTTCTTCATCCTGTCTTCTTCTTCTTCATCATCCTGTCTTCTTCTTCTTCATCCTGTCTTCTTCTTCTTCTTCATCCTGTCTTCTTCTTCATCCTGTCTTCCTCTTCTTCATCCTGTCTTCCTCTTCTTCATCTTGTTTTCCCTTCTTCATCCTGTCTTCTTCTTCTTCATCCTGTCTTCTTCTTCATCCTGTCTTCTTCTTCTTCTTCATCCTGTCTTCTTCTTCATCCTGTCTTCCTCTTCTTCATCCTGTCTTCTTCTTCTTCATCCTGTCTTCTTCTTCTTTATCCTGTCTTCTTCTTCATCCTGTCTTATTCTTCTTCATCCTGTCTTCCTCTTCTTCATCCTGTCTTCTTCTTCTTCATCCTGTCTTCCTCTTCTTTATCCTGTCTTCCTCTTCATCCTGTCTTCTTCTTCTTCATCCTGTCTTCCTCTTCTTCATCTTGTTTTCCTCTTCTTCATCCTGTCTTCTTCTTCATCCTGTCTTCCTCTTCATCCTGTCTTCCTCTTCTTCATGCTGTCTTCCTCTTCATCCTTTCTTCCTCTTCTTCATCCTGTCTTCCTTTTCTTCGTCCTGTCTTCCTCTTCATCCTTTCTTCCTCTTCTTCATCCTGTTTTCCTCTTCTTCATCCTGTCTTCCTCTTCTTCATCCTGTTTTCCTCTTCTTCATTTTGTTTTCCTTTTCTTCACCCTGTCTTCTTCTTCATCTTGTTTTCCTCTTCATCCTGTCTTCTTCTTCTTCATCATCCTGTCTTCCTCTTCATCCTGTGTTCCTCTTCTTCATCCTGTCTTCTTCTTCATCCCGTCTTCCTCTTCATCCTGTCTTCCTCTTCTTCATCCTGTCTTCCTCTTCTTCATCCTGTCTTCTTCTTCTTCATCCTGTCTTTCTCTTCTTCATCCTGTCTTCTTCTTCTTCTTCATCCTGTCTTCTTCTTCATCCTGTCTTATTCTTCTTCATCCTGTCTTCCTCTTCTTCATCCTGTCTTCTTCTTCGTCATCCTGTCTTCCTCTTCGTCATCCTGTCTTCCTCTTCTTCATCCGGAATTCTTCTTCATTCCCCTCATCAATGCTCCGTCTCTGACCTCTGACCCTCATAGCCATTCTTGTCTTCATTTACAAGTGTTGAGCTTGAATCCTTCGGCTGTATAATAACAATAATAATATAATAATTTACGTCTGTTGTTACCAGCTTAGTTTTACGGTTTGTGTTAAACAGTTAAACAGTCAGATGGCAGCTGTAGTGATGAAGAGGAAGAGGAAGATGATCTTGATGCTGTAGTGATGAAGATTGAACTGGAGGCTGTAGTGATGAAGAAGAAGATGAACTGGAGGCTGTCGTGATGAAGAATAAGATGAAGATGAACTGGAGGCTGTACTGATGAAGAGGAAGATTAAGATAAGCCAGAGGCTGTAGTGATGAAGATGAAGATGAACTGGAGGCTGTATTGATGAAGAAGATGAAGAGCTGCAAGACAGAAGCAGAGACTTGATGTTCATGATGTGAGTTCATCATAGTCAGTGTGTATGAGTGCAGACAATAATACGCCTACTGTGTGTGTGTGTGTGTGTGTGTGTGTGTGTGTGTGTGTGTGTGTGTGTGTGTGTGTGTGTGTGTGTGTGTGTGTGTGTGTGTGAGTGAGTGAGTGAGTGAGTGAGTGAGTGTGTGTGTGTGTGTGTGTGTGTGTGTGTGTGTGTGTGTGTGTGTGTGTGTGTGTGTGTGTGTGTGAGTGAGTGAGTGAGTGAGTGTGTGTGTGTGTGTGTGTGTGTGTGTGTGTGTGTGTGTGTGTATGTTTTAGGTGTGTGTGTTTGTGCTGGCGTAGAGAGGACGTCTCCTCCTCCTCGTCCTCCTCTTTCTCCTCCTCCTCCTCCTCCTCTCTCAGTCTCTCCATTCAGTTTTCTATCAGCCCCATTGCCAGTCTCTAGGATACCAACCAGTTACCGTAGCAACCGGGCTAGCTCACCACCTCTGTTGAGCACACAGCCATGTGGTCAGCTGACTGGCTATCCTCCCACGTGATTGGGCGTCATGTTTTGGCAGCATCTCCTGGGACAGTTTGTCTCCGGTCTCCCTCTCATACCATTCCTCCTCCATTCCTCCTCCATTATTCCTCCGTTACTCCTTCGTTACACCTCCATTATTCCTCCGTTACTCCTCCGTTACACCTCCATTCCTCCTCCATTACTCCTCTGTTTTTTCCTCCGTTTTCTCCTCCGTTTACTCCTCCGTTACTCCCCTGTTTATGCCTCCGTTTTTCTCCTCGGTTCCTCCTCCGTTACACCTCCATTAGCATCCTGTTAGCAGATGACCATCACTTCCTGTTAGCAGATGAACATCACTTCCTGTTAGCAGATGAACATCACTTCCTGTTAGATGAACATTACAAGAAGACATCATGATGTGATAATAATCAACATACATTTATTATTCACCAATAATTCTGTCAGACACATGTGTGTGTGTGTGTGTGTGTGTGTGTGTGTGTGTGTGTGTGTGTGTGTGTGTGTGTGTGTGTGTGTGTGTGTGTGTGTGTGTGTGTGTGTGTGTGTGTGTGTGTGTGTGTGTGTGTGTGTGTGTGTGTGTGTGTGTGTGTGTGTGAGAGAGTGTGTGTGTTAGGGTTAAGTGTGTGTGGGTTAAGGCTGTACTGGGGAAAACGACTGGAGGGCAGAACAACAATTAAATATTTTATCACTTACATTATTCAGCAACTACGGAGGAGGAGGAGGAGGAGGAGGAAAAGGAGGAGGAGGAGGAGGGTGCAGGACAGACAGAGAAAGAAAATCGGATACAAGATTGCATTCCTGGGAAATGAGGCTGATCACCATGGCAACAGCAGCTGACAGTCACATGATGTGGTGGGGAAGTGAGAGACGGAGGGAGATGTGATAGAAGAAGGAGATAAACGACGGAATGTTCAGGAAGTCACAAGTTTTATTTTTTATTATGACGTCATGACAGAAAAAGATAAAAATTAGAAAGTGAGAGAGGAGGAGGAAGAATAGGAAAAGGAGGAGGAAGAGGAGGAGGAGGAGGTGTCATTGACAAAATGGATGAAGCGTGAAGTCCAAAAATAGAAGGGGGAGGTTCTGAGATATTTGATTGGCTGAGGCTCCGCATCAACAAAAACCACACAAACACTTGTATGTTGTTGTGGTTACATGTGTTTCATATGCTGTTGTTACATGTGTTTCATATACTGTTGTTACATGTGTTTCATATGTTGTGGTTACATGTGTTTCATATGTTGTGGTTACATGTGTTTCATATGTTGTGGTTACATGTGTTTCATATGCTGTTGTTACATGTGTTTCATATGTTATAGTTACATGTGTTTCATATGCCATAGTTACATGTGTTTTATATGTTGTGGTTACATGTGTTTCAAATGTTATAGTTACATATGTTTCATATGTGGGTTACATAGTTACATGTGTTTCATATGTTGTGGTTACATGTGTTTCATATGTTGTGGTTACATGTTTTCATGGTTATGTGTGTCATATGTTGTGGTTACATGTGTTTCATATGTTGTGGTTACATGTGTTTCAGTTACATGTGTTTCATATGTTGTGGTTACATGTGTTTTATATGTTGTGATTACATGTGTTTCATATGTTATAGTTACATGTGTTTCATGTGTTTCCTATGTTGTGGTTACATGTGTTTCCTATGTTGTGGTTACATGTGTTTCATATGTTGTGGTTACATGTGTTTCATGTTATGGTTATGTGTGTCATATGTTGTGGTTACATGTGTTTCATATGTTGTGGTTACATGTGTTTCATATGTTGTGATTACATGTGTTTCATATGTTGTGATGACATGTGTTTCATATGTTATAGTTACATGTGTTTCCTATGTTGTGGTTACATGTGTTTCCTATGTTGTGGTTACATGTTTCATATGTCAGGTTCATATGTTGTGGTTACATGTGTTTCATATGTTGTGGTTACACATGTTTTCATATGTTGTGGTTACATGTGTTTCCTATGTTGTGGTTACATGTTTCATATGCTGTGGTTACAGGTCTTTCATATGTTGTGATTACATGTGTTTCATGTTATGTTTACATGTGTTTCATATGTTGTGGTTACATGTGTTTATGTTGTGGTTACATGTGTTTCATATGCTGTGGTTACATGTGTTTCATATGTTGTGGTTACATGTGTTTCATATGTTGTGATTACATGTGTTTCATATGCTGTTGTTACATGTGTTTCATATGTTATAGTTACATGTGTTTCATATGCCATAGTTACATGTGTTTTATATGTTGTGGTTACATGTGTTTCAAATGTTATAGTTACATATGTTTCATATGTTATAGTTACATGTGTTTCATATGTTGTGGTTACATGTGTTTCATATGTTGTGGTTACATGTGTTTCATGTTATGGTTACATGTGTGTCATATGTTGTGGTTACATGTGTTTCATATGTTGTGGTTACATGTGTTTCATATGTTGTGATTACATGTGTTTCATATGTTGTGGTTACATGTGTTTTATATGTTGTGATTACATGTGTTTCATATGTTATAGTTACATGTGTTTCCTATGTTGTGGTTACATGTGTTTCCTATGTTGTGGTTACATGTGTTTCATATGCTGTGGTTACAGGTCTTTCATATGTTGTGGTTACATGTGTTTCATATGTTGTGGTTACACGTGTTTCATATGCTGTGGTTACAGGTCTTTCATATGTTGTGGTTACATGTGTTTCATATGTTGTGGTTACATGTGTTTCATATGTTGTGATTACATGTGTTTCATGTTATGGTTACATGTGTTACATATGTTGTGGTTACATGTGTTTATGTTGTGGTTACATGTGTTTCATATGTTTTGGTTACATGTTTCATATGCTGTTGTTAGATGTGTTTCATATGTTGTGATTACATGTGTTTCATATGTTGTGGTTACATGTGTTTCATGTTATAGTTACAGTGGGGCAAAAAAGTATTTAGTCAGCCACCAATTGTGCAAGTTTTCCCACTTAAAAAGATGAGAGACGCCTGTAATTTTCATCATAGGTATACCTAAACTATGAGAGACAAAATGAGAAAAACAATTCCTGAAAATCACGTTGTCTGATTTTTAAAGAATATATTTGCAAATTATGGTGGAAAATAAGTATTTGGTCAATAACAAAAGCTCATCTCAATACTTTGTTATATACCTTTTGTTGGCAATGACAGAGGTCAAAGGTTTTCTGTAAGTCTTCACAAGCTTTTCACCCTGTTGCTGGTATTTTGGCCCATTCCTCCATGCAGACCTCCTCTAGAGCAGTGATGTTTTGGGGCTGTCGCTGGGCAACACAGACTTTCAACTCCCTCCACAGATTTTCTATGGGGTTGAGATCTGGAGACTGGCTCGGCCACTCCAGGACCTTGAAATGCTTCTTACGAAGCCACTCCTTCGTTGCCCGGCGGTGTGTTTGGGATCATTGTCACGCTGAAAGACCCAGCCACGTTTCATCTTCAATGACCTTGCTGATGGAAGGAGGTTTTCACTCAAAATCTCACGATACATGGCCCCATTCATTCTTTCTTTTACACGGATCAGTTGTCCTGGTCCCCTTGCAGAAAAACAGCCCCAAAGCATGATGTTTCCACCCCCATGCTTCACAGTAGGTATGGTGTTCTTTGGATGCAACTTTCTCCTCCAAACACGACGAGTTGAGTTTTTACCAAAAAGTTCTATTTTGGTTTCATCTGACCATATGACATTCTCCCAATCCTCTTCTGGATCATCCAAATGCTCTCTAGCAAACTTCAGACTGGTCTGGACATGTACTGGCTGAAGCAGGGGGACACGTCTGGCACTGCAGGATTTGAGTCCCTGGCGGCGTAGTGTGTTACTGATGGTAGCCTTTGTTACTTTGGTCCCAGCTCTCTGCATGTCATTCACGAGGTCCCCCCGTGTGGTTCTGGGATTTTTGTTCACCGTTCTTGTGATCATTTTGGCCCCACGGGGTGAGATCTTGCGTGGAGCCCCAGATCGAGGGAGATTATCAGTGGTCTTGTATGTCTTCCATTTTCTAATAATTGCTCCCACAGTTGATTTCTTCACACCAAGCTGCTTACCTATTGCAGATTCAGTCTTCCCAGCCTGGTGCAGGTCTACAATTTTGTTTCTGGTGTCCTTTGACAGCTCTTTGGTCTTGGCCATAGTAGAGTTTGGAGTGTGACTGTTTGAGGTTGTGGACAGGTGTCTTTTATACTGATAACAAGTTCAAACAGGTGCCATTAATACAGGTAACGAGTGGAGGACAGAGGAGCCTCTTAAAGAAGAAGTTACAGGTCTGTGAGAGCCAGAAATCTTGCTTGTTTGTAGGTGACCAAATACTTATTTTACCGAGGAATTTACCAATTAATTCATTAAAAATCCTACAATGTGATTTCCTGGATTCTTTCCCCCCATTCTGTCTCTCATAGTTGAAGTGTACCTGTGATGAAAATTACAGGCGTCTCTCATCTTTTTAAGTGGGAGAACTTGCACAATTGGTGGCTGACTAAATACTTTTTTGCCCCACTTTACATGTGTTTCATATGTTTCATATGTTGTTGTTACGTGTTTCATATGTTGTTGTTACGTGTTTCATATATTTCATATGTCGTTGTTACATGTGTTTCATATGTTGTGGTTAAATGTGCTTCATATGTTATAGTTACATGTGTTTCATATGTTGTTGTTACGTGTTTCATATGTTGTTGTTACGTGTTTCATATATTTCATACGTTGTTGTTACATGTGTTTCATATGTTGTTGTTATGTGTTTCATATATTTCATATGTTACATGTGTTTCATATGTTGTTGTTACATGTGTTTCATACGTTTCATATGTTGTTGTTACATGTGTTTCAGGTTTCATATGTTGTTGTTACATGTGTTTCATATGTTTCATATGTTGTTGTTACATGTGTTTCCTCCATAACAAACAAACCAACGGAGATGTTTTCATTCATCAATCAGTGACTATTAGAACAGAAAACACACTAAGTGACCACATGAAGCATGTTCAGTGACTGTCACAGTTATTACATCATCATCACAACATCACCTGTTCAACATCATTTTACATTATCAGAGGTGTTTTGGTTCATCTGGGTAGAAACAGCTGGATGAAACTCAGAAACGTCAGATAAATATTCATGCTTTGGTTTTGATGATGTCACCAGTCTCCTGTTCCAGTGTTCGTACGACCAGAATAATTAGTATGTCAGGAAAACACTCACCCTGTGTTCTGAATCACAGACTATTTCTTTATACTTTCAATATGTACTGTTGCATGTAGGGTGTATTCAGCTGGGATGTAGTACTTCATCCTTTGAATGCACCTTGACCTTTGACCCTCTTGGTCGTATCCGTGGCGATCCATAGCGAGACGTTTGTAACTGGTGGTCACACAGCAGCATGCAGCTCTTCTGCAGTAAACACACCTGATTCCTGCCGACTGTGTGTGTGTGTGTGTGTGTGTGTGTGTGTGTGTGTGTGTGTGTGTGTGTGTGTGTGTGTGCGTGCGTGCGTGCGTGCGTGCGTGCGTGCGTGCGTGCGTGCGTGCGTGTGTGCGTGTGTGTCTCTCTGACCCGCCTCCTGCCTGCTATCACAGGATCTTGGTCTGTGGGTTGAAAGTGTGTCTGTGGCTCCCTGCCCAGCATTTTAAACTGGAACACACACACACACACACACACACACACACACACACACACACACACACACACACACACACACACACACACACACACACACACAGAAAGCAGGCCATCCTTCATACTGACACACACAGTTTCTTCTTCCATATGAGGCTGTGAGACAGTGGACAGCACCAGCAGAGCTCTGATCCTCCTTTCCATCACATCAGATCCACTCTCACTCATGTATGACTCTGTCGTCCTATTGGTCAGAGGACATGAGTCATCATGCAGTCTGTCATCCTATTGGTCAGAGGACATCAGTCATCATGCAGTGATGATGATGATGAGCGCCATCTGCTAAATAAACGTCCAAAATTGTCTATTTTTCGCTCTGTTTTGGTCTCCATCACTTCCACTATGTTCAGTAGCTAGCTGCTAGTTGCTAGCGTTCCTCTTCTTGTCGACACCGAACCCAGTAAATGTTTAAAAACAGGAAAACTTCTGCAGAGCATCAAAGTTCAGGGATGATTTTCTATTTCATGGTGACATGTAATCTGATCCTCTGGGATCCTTCATGAGGATGTGTGGTGTGTTGGTGGCCAGCAGGAAGAAATACTCATCAACATTCAATATCAGTGGAACAACGGTCAGATTGTTGTGAGTTTATGATCCTCCATGGAGGTAAATATTTTACCAGAAGACAAAGTCATCATTTATGCTGCAATCCAGTTGTAGCTCACATATCAGTGCCGTGCTGATAAAGGAAGGCAAAGGTCAAAGGTCAGGGCTGGAACTGTTACTGTGAGCAGGAGTGATCATGTAAGGTGTCAGGGCTAGAATAGAAATCAATAATAGAAGGAGGAGGGGGGGAGGGCATCTCAGAACGACTCTAATAAACCACCAACAGGGAAATAAAACATCCAGGAATCCTCTCAGGAACACAAATACAACCAGTTTGAAGTTTAATAGAATCACTTCGGTACATTGAAAGTATTAATGAAGGTATTGATATGGATTCAGTTCTTTGACAGGCTTTTACAACCCAGTGGTGAATCCATTATAAATCCATGCAGAGGTCCTGATGTGACCCAGAGCTGCAGCTGTAGTCACATGACCCAACAGCTTATTTTAACACAGTGACTCCTCTTCAGTCACATCTGTTGCCAGGATCTGATTGGTCCATCCTCTTTGTCTCTGAGGAGCTCGGCACCGATCAGCAGGTTCTGCCCCTGATAGAAGCCGAGCTGGATCACAGCTGCATGACAGCAGCCTCCTCTTCGGCCTCCTGCAGCTAAAAACAAATGCTCGGCCTTTTATCTCAAATAGCTTTTCTATTTCCATCCCACTTTATTTTTGAGGTAGTATTTTCAGCTTTTAAACAGCCAGTTAAGGTCAGCAGCTTCCTGAACATTTGCCCACATTCTGATTGCATGACATTAAAACTATCTGCAGCTTCACCGTGTTTGTTTCTCTACTGTCTCTGTGATGACCACCAACTGTATATAAAAGTAAATGTAAAATGTAAAAGCACAATTTTTGGAGCCTTCCATTCAACTTCTCTCATCAAATCCAAAGTGAATAAAATGTGTCCATCAGTTATCTCGGTGTTGTTAGCTAAAGTCACTCCTTCTTATTAGTTTTCTGGAGGTCCATCTGAATACAGCACATGGATCTTAAATGATGCTCTTTCACCTGGAGATCCTCCTGCTATCCTCCTGCTAACCTCCTGCTATCCTCCTGCTATCCTCTTGCTATCCTCCTGCTAACCTCCTGCTATCCTCCTGCTATCCTACTGCTAACCTCCTGCTATCCTCCTGCTATCCTCCTGCTAACCTCCTGCTATCCTCCTGCTATCCTCCTGCTAACCTCCTGCTATCCTCCTGCTAACCTCCTGCTATCCTCCTGCTAACCTCCTGCTATCCTCCTGCTATCCTCCTGCTAACCTCCTGCTATCCTCCTGCTATCCTCCTGCTAACCTCCTGCTATCCTACTGCTATCCTCCTGCTAACCTCCTGCTATCCTACTGCTAACCTCCTGCTATCCTCCTGCTATCCTACTGCTATCCTCCTGCTATCCTCCTGCTAACCTCCTGCTAACGTCCCTCTCTGGTGTTTCCTGCAGGCGGATGCTAAGATGGTGTGCGACGTGGTCAGTCGTATGGAGGACACGGAGCCGTACTCGGCCGAGCTGCTCTCCGCCATGATGCGTCTGTGGTCCGACTCCGGTATCCAGGAGTGCTTCAGCCGCGCCCGGGAGTACCAGCTCAACGATTCAGCGCAGTAGTACGTCCACCCGCTCCACTGTGTGTGTGTGTGTGTGTGTGTGTGTGTGTGTGTGTGTGTGTGTGTGTGTGTGTGTGTGTGTGTGTGTGTGTGTGTGTGTGTGTGTGTTTGTGTGTGACCTTGAAGCCTCCGTATAAACATGCAGTGACCTTGAAGCATCTGTATAAACATGTGGTGACCTTGACGTCTCCATATAAACATGTATTGACCTCAAGGCATTCGTATAAACGTGGTGACCTTGAAGCCTCCGTATAAACGTGGTGACCTTGAAACCTCCGTATAAACGTGATGACCTTGAAGCCTCTGTATAAACGTGATGACCTTGAAGCCTATGTATAAACGTGATGACCTTGAAACCTCCGTATAAACGTGATGACCTTGAAGCCTCCGTATAAACGTGGTGACCTTGAAGCCTCCGTATAAACGTGGTGACCTTGAAGCCTCCGTATAAACGTGGTGACCTTGAAACCTCTGTATAAACGTGATGACCTTGAAGCCTCTGTATAAATGTGGTGACCTTGAAGCCTCCGTATAAATGTGGTGACCTTGAAGCCTCCGTATAAATGTGGTGACCTTGAAGCCTCCGTATAAATGTGGTGACCTTGAAGCCTCCTCGTCGGACTGCAGCAGGACTTCTCGACGTTTAACGTCTCGGTTCTCAACCTATTTAGTGTTAAAGGAACAATGAAGGATCAATGTACACACTGTATGTGTTCATGTCCGGATCAATAAGGGACTAATAGATATACAGCTCTGGAAAAATTAAGAGACCACTTCAAAATTATCAGTTTCTCTGGTTTTACTATTTATTGGTATGTGTTTGAATAAAATGATTTTTTTTGTTGTTTTATTCTATAAACTACTGACAACATTTCTCCCAAATTTAAATTTAGAGCATTTATTTGCAGAAAATGACAACTGGTCAAAATAACAAAAAAGACGCAGTGTTTTCAGATCTCGAATAATACAAAGAAAACAAGTTCATATTCATTTTTAAACAATGCAATACTAATTGTTGTCAGTTTCTGCAAATAAATGCTCTACATATTTTTTTACAATATCTTTATATATCTATATCTATATATCTATTTATATCTTTCTTTCTATATGTCCATCTTTATCCATATATATACACACACATATATATCAATCTATATCTATTTATATTTATCTATATATATATCAATCTATATCTATATCTCTATATCTATCTATATCTATTTATATCTATTTATATTTATATATATATATATATATATATATATCCATATATTTCTCTGTCTATATATATCTATATTTATTTATTTATATATATGTCTATATCTATCTATCTATCTATCTATCTATCTATCTATCTATCTATCTATCTATCTATCTATCTATCTATCTATCTATCTATCTATCTATCTATCTATCTATCTATCTATCTATCTATCTATCTATCTATCTATCTATATAGCTACATCTGTCTTTATCTATATTTATCTATATATCTTTCTATCTAAATCTATCTGTCTATATATCGATATCTATCTATGTATTTATATCTTTCTTTCTTTCTATCTATCTATCTATCTATCTATCTATCTATCTATCTATCTATCTATCTATCTATCTATCTATCTATCTATCTATCTATCTATCTATCTATCTATCTATCTATCTATCTATCTATCTATCTATCTATCTATACCTAGCTTTCTATTTATATCTATCTATTATTTTTCTATTTATATCTGTCTTTATCTTTGTGTCTCTGAAGTAACCGATCATCTGTTTAAAAGCTGTGAAGCGACTCTGCTCTAGAAATACAGCTCTACATCCATCACAGCTGATGGAGGAATATTTTCAAAGCGTCTCTTCTGTCACTCTGCCGACCGTCAGCTCAGAGTACCGACCAATCAGATTCCAGGTTTCTCAGAGGGCGGATTATCCACTCACGGAGAACTTTGGATTTAAACTAATTATCTTGATTCATTCATTGTGCAGCAGTGAGGAAGTTAATGGTAATTTTTTATTGGAAACCATTTGTATTATTGAAATGTGGAAGATTTTGTTTTCCAGTAAATAAAAATATTTTGGGTGAAAGTACTAAAACATAAACTTGCCAGACATGAGCAGATATGAGTATAATATAATTCATGTTAAAGGTATTTAATAGGGACGGACATTTCTAACAAAAACTCTATTTGATAACTGCTTTGAGCTGTTTGACTAATAATGATGATATTTTTTTATGGCTGTTGTCGTCTTTGCGTGTTTCTGCTGTTCACATCACATCTATGATCTGTTAGCAACCAATCAGCAACCAGCAGTGAAACATCCCGCCCACCGATAGTTGTAACCTGACTGCACCACAGGCCTGTCAATCAAACAGACACGCCCCCAAAAACAGGTCTTCTTGAATCTTCTTTTCTAATGAATGAGGGATTATTTTCAGATGGACCTCCAGAAAACTAAGAAGAAGGAGTGACTTTAGCTAACAACACCGAGATAACTGATGGACACATTTTATTCACTTTGGATTTGATGAGAGAAGTTGAATGGGAGTCTATGGAGCCGGAGGCTTTTTGGAGCCGACCTCTAGTGGCACTCGCTGGTATTGCAGCTGAAGACACTTCTGCATCAGAACCATTTTTTAGTATTCAGTGATGTCCACTTAATATACAGTTTATGGTAGCAACGTGTTCAGTTGCATCACTGCCCCCTTCTGAACAGAATGAGGCATAACAACCAGGCCATGACAACCAAGAAATGATCTGGGTTAATGAAAACGTCAATGATCACATCTGGGTATCACATCCCCTGATGTTTACTTACAGACTTTGCTTCTGTGTTTTTGCAGCTACCTAGACAGCCTCGATCGGATCGGTGCGACGGACTACCAGCCAACGGAGCAGGACATCCTGAGGACCCGCGTCAAGACCACTGGCATCGTAGAGACACACTTCACCTTCAAGAACCTGCACTTCAGGTACCTCATCACTCATCATCCATCCATCATCCATCATCAATCATCCATCATCCATCCATCTTTCATCCATCCATCATCCATCCATACATACATACATACATCGTCCATCCATCATCCATCCATCTATCATTCATCCATCATGCATCAATCCATCCATCCATCATCCATCCATCTATCCATTCATCCATCATCCATCCATAATCCATCCATCCATCATCCATCCATCCATCCATCCATCCATCCATCCATCCATCCATCCATCCATCCATCCATCCATCATCCATCCATCCATCCATCCATCCATCATCCATCCATCCATCATCCATCCTGTAATTACTGAGATTTAAACAAGTGTCTATATTTATCATTGTCTTCCTTTTAATGAGGTCTGATTCAATTAGAACAAGTAGCTGTGGGAATGATGACAGAGAGGGGTGGAGTTTCGTTCTGACCTCTAATTTAATCACCGTATTTCAGTCCCTCTTGTGTGCACACGTCTACACACTGACACACACAGTTACACATCCTCCATTTACAGCTGCAGAGATGTTGGTCCTCCTCCAGCTGTTCTGGGTGTTTTTGGTTGAGGTGTCTAAATATTGTGCCCTCCGTTGTTATTACTGTCAGTCCTGCAGAGTGTTCTGGGTGTGACTCTCACACACACACACACACACACAGACGGTAGAGTGGGTTGCACACTAATCAGAAGGTTGGTGGTTCGATCCCCAGCTCCTCCTGTCCACATGCCTAAGTGTCCTTGAGCAAGACACTGAACCCTAAGTTGCTCCCGATGGTGAACCATTGGTATGTGAATGTTCTCCTGATGGCAGCACCTTCCATGGTGATCTGTCTCATTAGTGGGTGAATGGGTGAATGGAAAACCATGTTAAAGCGCTTTGAGACCGAAAGGTGGTAAAACCATACAAGTACAGACCACACACACACGGCTACTTGGTGTGTTTTTTTGACTATTTGCCACTAAAATATAACTTGAGGCTGAGAACGTGGTCGTTTGCAGCTTTTGTAACGAGGAGGATGGAAACGGTTTGTGAAGCGTCTGTGTGGACAAACTGCTCGTTGAGGAACCTCGACAGCGTTCAGAGGTCAGAGGTCAGGTGGTGTTTAAACTCTCTGTTGCACTAAAGATAGACGAGGTAACAGCGCAGGTCCTCAGAGTCCCACACTGACTCTCTGTCAGCAGGACGAATGGCAGCAGAGCAGCAAGAGGAGAAACACATTTCTGCTCTTCGATTTTTCAAGCATCTCCATTCAAAGACTAAAGCTCACTGTAATTACCCTGATCACACTCGCGGACCCACTTTAATAAATAACACGATCAGGTCTTTCAGGATTTCACAAAATTCTGAATTTTGTTGCGAATCTTCCCCAAAAGTTTGATGTAATTTGTAAATTTTTGTGTTTTTATTGCAGTACAATTACAAAAATTTGCAAAAATTGCAAGTCGAGTACGTTTTCTTTGGAAAGTGCTGTAAAACTCTCAGCTGAGCTTCTGTCCAGGATTTTTTTTTTTGAGGAATTGCAGGAATTTTGAAAAATGTTGCAGAGAATTATTAAGATCACAAGATGAGGATTTCCTGGAGGAGACATGTTGGAGACCTGCTGACAGCAAACACAAGAGCAGCTTTGTTCACTGTGTTGAGCTGACACAGTTTGACTTTTCAAAAATGTATTTTATTTACGCCTCAAAATCGGCTTATATATAAATGAATGAATTTAGGAACTAACTGAGCCTTTAAAAGAGTCAAAAACACAGCTGGACTCAGGTTTCAGCCAAAGAAAGGAATTAATACAAAATTGATGATGCCAGAAGAATGTGTTTAAATGTACCTGAAATCTAATTCACTTTAAGAGTGAACATACAAAGATAAACGAACATACAAAGATAAACGAACATACAAAGATAAACGAACATACAAAAATAAACAAACATACAAAGATAAACGAACATATAAAAATAAACGAACATACATAGATAAACGAACATACAAAAATAAACAAACATACAAAAATAAACGAACACACAAAAATAAACGAACATACAAAAATAAACGGAATAAAAACTAGTTCAGAAACTGAAATTATTTTTGTTTTGTGCGTTTAAATTTGACTCAACTTCCTAGAAAGTTTCATCATTATTTTCTGTATGTGATGTTTATTTGGTGTTTGTTGACGTGTGTCTGTTGTGGCTGTCAGGCTGTTTGACGTGGGGGGTCAGAGGTCCGAGAGGAAGAAGTGGATCCACTGCTTCGAGGACGTCACAGCCATCATCTTCTGCGTGGCGCTCAGCGGCTATGATCAGGTGCTGCACGAGGACGAGACCACGGTAAGGACCGACGTTCACCCGGACGTCACCAGGCTTTAAAACACATTTGACTTTCAGTGCATTCATGAAGTGGTGAATCATTGGTAATGATCCTTTAATACACACAGGTTCATAATATCAGTATAAAGATTGAGTGATTGTTCTATATGTAGAAAGAACATGTAAGCTGACATGAAACAGTGTGTGAAGCTTCAGACATGAAGGGTCAACGTCCCAATAGAGTTTTTATATTTACATGTTTCAGACATTGCAGCTGCTCCTTTATCTGATGTGTCATATAAAATACTACCACACACCTCCAGTTCCACATTAAGAACCAGAAGTCCAGTTCAACTGTTGTGTATCAGAATAAATATGTCCTCCTCGTTTCTTCTTTAACGAGGCTCTGAAATGAACGCGTCTCCTCCTGTTGCTCATCACAGATTATGATCACAGCACAACATGGAAATATGTTTCCAGTGAAACACATGCCGTTGGAAATATGAGTCGGACGTGTTTGTTTAACAAATCCCTTCGCTGAGCGGCACTCTGTCCTCCAGACCGCATGCAAACGCATCGCGACTCCTGTGTGGGAGTTTCTCTTCATGCAAATCATCACTGTTGCAAAAGCAAGTCAACGCGGAGCAAAGCAAACAAACTCTTTCAGGTCACGTATAGGAACTTCTACATACACATATATTTGTGTGTGTATATACAAAAAAAATAAAGGGAACACTTAAACAACTCAATGTAACTCCAATCAATCCCACTTCTGTGAAATCAACTTGTCCAGTTCGGATCAACACTGATTGTGGATCAGTTTCACCTGCTGTTGTACAAATGGAACAAACAGGTGGAAATGAGGCAATTATCAAGACAACCCTATAAAGGAACGGTTCTGCAGGTGGTGACCACAGACCGTTTCTCTGTCCTCGTCCTTTCTGGATGATTGTTGGTCCCTTTTGCATTTTGCCAGTGTCCTCACCACTAGAGGGAGCATGAGGTGTCTCCAACCCACAGAAGTTGTTCAGGTAGTGCAGCTCATCCAGGATGGCACATCAATGCACGCTGTGGCAAGAAGGTTTGCTGTGTCTGTCAGCACAGTGTCAAGAGGACGGAGGACATACCGGGAGACGGGCCGGTCCACCAGGAAACGTGGAGGGGGCCGTAGGAGGACAACAACCCGGCAGCGGGACCGCTATCTGCTCCTTTGTGCAAGGAGGAACAGGAGGAGCGCTGCCAGAGCCCTACAAAATGACCTCCAGCAGGCCACTAATGTGCATGTTTCTGCTCAAACTGTCAGAAACAGACTCCATGAGGGCGGTACGAGGGCCCGACGTCCACAAGTGCGGTCTGTGCTTACAGCCCGACACCGTGCGGGGCGACCGGACTTTACCGGAGAACACCGAGATCGGCAGCTTCTCCGTCGGCGCCCTGCGGTCTTCACGGATGAGAGCAGGTTCCCACTGAGCACATGTGACAGACGTGACGGAGTCTGGAGACGCCGTGGAGAACGTTCTGCTGCCTGCAACATCCTCCAGCGGGACCGGTTCAGCGGCGGGTCAGCGACGGTCTGGGGAGGCGTTTCTTCGGAGGGCAGCGCAGCCCTCCGTGTGCTAGCCAGAGGTACCCTGACTGCCATTAGGTCTCAGGATGAGATCCTCAGACCCGTTGAAGACCATCTGCTGGTGCAGCGGGTCCCGGGTTCTTCTGATGCAGGACAATGCTCGGCCTCATGTGGCTGGAGTGTGTCAGCAGTTCCTGCACGATGAAGGCATCGACGCTACGGACCGGCCCACCCGTTCCCCAGACCCGAATCCAATCCAGCACATCCGGGACATCGTGTCTCATTCCGTCCGCCGACGCCACGTCCACCGCAGACTGTCCGGGAGTGGACCGATGCTTTGATCCGGGTCTGGGAGGAGATCCCTCAGGAGAACATCCGTGGTCTCATCAGGAGCATGCCCAGGCGTTGTAGGGAGTGATACAGGCACGTGGAGGACACACACACTACTGAGACTCATTTGGACTTGTCTTCAGGACTCTCCACAGAAGTTGGATCAGCCTGTGATCTGATTTTTACACTTTTATTTGGAGTATGATTCTGAATCCAGACCTCCATGGATGATGATTTTGATTTCCATTGATCATTCTGATGTTATTTTGTTCTCAACACATTCCACTATGTAATGAATCAAGATTTGAACTGGAAGATTTCATTCATTGAGATCTAGGATGTGTTGTTTAAGTGTTCCTTTATTTTTTGGAGCAGTGAACATACAGTATATACACATATACATATGATGATGATGATAGTGATGATGGTGATGGAGATGATGGATGATGATGATGATGATGATGATGATGATGATGGCGATGGTAATGATGATGGGGATGATGGTGATGGTGGTAATGATGATGGTGGTGGTGGTGATGATGGTGATGATGGGGATGATGATGATGGGGATGATGATGATGGGGATGATGATGGGCATGGTGATGATGGATGATGATGGTGATAATGGTGATGGTGGTGATGGTGGTGATGATGATGGTGGGGATGATGATGGGATGATGATGATGGGGATGATGGTGATGATGGTGATGATGATGGGCATGGTGATGATGGGGATGATGGTGATAATGGTGATGGTGGTGGTGGTGATGGTGATGATGATGATGATGATGATGATGATGGGGATGGTGATGATGGTGATGTTGATGATGGTGATGGTGATGATGGTGATGATGGTGGTGGTGATGATGGTGATGGTGATGATGATGATGGTGATGATGGTGATGATGATGGGGATGGTGATGATGGTGATGATGATGATGGTGATGATGATGGGCATGGTGATGATGGATGGTGATAATGGTGATGGTGGTGATGGTGGTGATGATGATGATGATGATGATGATGATGATGATGATGATGATGATGATGGGGATGATGATGATGGTGATGATGGTGATGATGATGATGGGCATGGTGATGATGGATGATGATGGGGATGATGGTGATAATGGTGATGGTGGTGATGGTGATGATGATGATGATGATGATGATGATGATGGGGATGGTGATGATGGTGATGATGATGATGGTGATGATGGTGGTGGTGATGATGGGGATGGTGATGTTGATGATGGTGATGATGGTGATGGTGATGGTGATGATGGTGATGGTGACGATGATGATGATGATGATGTAGGTCAAAGGTTGTTTAACTGTTTCTCAACTCAAACATACACGTGTCGAACCACGTGTAGCTAACAAGCTAACGGTACCGCGGTATGACTCCTTCATTGTGTTCAACAAACACACACACACACACACACACACACACACACACACACACACACACACACACACACACACACACACACACACACACACACACACACACACACACACACACACCACAGTTCTCTGTGCTCTATGTGAGCACTTCCTGGCTCTCAACACTTCCTTTTCAGGGACGTGTATGTGTGTCGGGGGGGGGGACGTGGGAGGGCTTTGCATTTTCCATTTGCATTTCCTGTTCCTGCTCTAAACTCCGCCTGCAGCATTTATGGCTCCTCCCACTGCTCCTGTCACTCTCGCCAGCGACTGTCCTCTCTAACCAATCAGCAGTCAGATCTTCTGCAGATGCTCCGCCCACATACAGGTATGAACCCTCCTGATAGATCGATACACTAACGGCGAGTTGAAAGCAGCGTCTCTTTGTGTGTCTGTGTTCCTCTAAATTCTTCAGTATGTCAAACTGCTACACCAGCAGCTGAAGTTTCCACTAATCTGATTGGTCGATGGGCCCATCAATCACCTATTCTCCCCTCCCCCTCCTGAACTCAGCAGAAAAAGCTCATAACCAAAGAGAAACTGCTTTCAACTCATTCTTTAAAACAAATCTAAGTCTGTTTTCATAAAACACTAAAATACATTTTATCTTCATATTTTAACATTTTTACCAGTTTAGCTGCGTTTTACATGGTAATTCAGTGACGTGTTGTTTTTAATATAGTTTCTTGTTTTTTATTAAATTATTTATTAATGTACCCTGTGGAGCTTTCATCGGAAACAATATCTTTTTATTATTTACTGTAGGTTCAACCTTCTTAGTTCCATTTCCCACCTCAGAAAAGAGTTTTTAATTTGAAAGTGCAGCGTTGACAGCTTTCCTCTTCCTCTCCTTCACTGCTATCTTTACGACTCGTTCCACAGTGCCCCCCGGTGGTGGAAAGCTCCACAGGGATCAGTTAGCGCAGACAGCGGCGCATCGCTAACCAGCTACAAGTGCATGGCTTTTTTTTTTAACTACAGCTTACTAATAGTTTCTGTTACTAATCTGTTCACAAACACACACACACACACACACACACACACACACACACACACACACACACACACACACACACACACACACACACACACACACACACACACACACACACACACACACAAACAGACACACATGCAGCAGAAAAACAAACGCTGTGTCCATGAGCAAGAGGAACTCTGTACTTCTGTTATGCTTTGTGGTTTTATTTTCATCTTAACTCCTCTTTGTGTGTTTGTTTGTGTGTTTGTGTGTATTTATGTGTTTTTGTGTGTTTGTGTGCGTTTGTTTGTTTGTGCATTTATGTGTGTGTTTGTGAACTGGTCCAGACCTTCTCTGGCCCGTTTAACCGGCGCCGATCTCTCTCCTGCAGAACCGCATGCACGAGTCTCTGAAGCTGTTCGACTCCATCTGCAACAACAAGTGGTTCAATGACACGTCCATCATCCTCTTCCTCAACAAGAAAGACCTGTTCGAGATGAAGATCAGCAAGTCGCCACTGTGCATCTGCTTCCCCGAGTATACTGGTACATACCGCACAGGGAGAGGTCATGAAATGTCCTGTGTGGGACACTAGGTGGCGCTGTTTCACACCATTTCACACCGTTTCACACCGTTTCACACCATTTAACGCGTTTATCACCGTTTATCACCGTTTCACACCGTTTATTACCGTTAGTCACCGTTTATCACTGTTTCACACCGTTTAACACCGTTCAAACACCGTTTATCAGTTTCACACCGTTTAACACCGTTTATCACAGTTTCACACCGTTGAACAACGTTTAACACCGTTTATCACCGTTTCACAACCGTTTAACACCGTTTATCAACGTTTCACACCGTTTAACACCGTTTATCACCGTTTATCAACGTTTCACACCGTTTATCACCGTTTTAACACCGTTTCACACCGTTTAACACCGTTTAACACCGTTTATCAGTCTATCAGTTTCACACCGTTTAACACCGTTTATCATAGATTCACATCGTTGAACAACGTTTATCACCATTTAACACCGTTTATCACCGTTTAACACCGTTTATCACCGTTTCACACCGTTTATCACCATTTAACACCGTTTAACACCGTTTATCACAGTTTCACACTGTTTAACACCGTTTATCAACGTTTCACACCGTTTAACACCGTTTCACACCGTTTATCACCGTTTTAACACCGTTTCACACCGTTTAACACCGTTTATCAGTCTATCAGTTTCACACCGTTTAACACCGTTTATCACCATTTAACACCGTTTAACACCGTTTATCAGTCTATCAGTTTCACACCGTTTAACACCGTTTATCACCATTTAACACCGTTTAACACCGTTTATCACAGTTTCACACCGTTTAACACCGTTTATCACAGTTTCACACCGTTGAACACCGTTTATCACCATTGATCACCGTTTAAGACCGTTTATCACCATTTATAACAGTTTCACACCGTTTAACACTGTTTATCACCGTTTATCACCGTTTCACACCGTTTATCACCGTTTTAACACCGTTTCACACCGTTTATCACCGTTTATCACCGTTTTAACACCGTTTCACACCGTTTAACACCGTTTAACACCGTTTATCACCAGTTTCACACCGTTTAACACCGTTTATCACCATTTAAGACCGTTTCACACACCGTTTATCACAGTTTCACAACACCGTTTATCACCGTTTTAACACACCGTTTAACACCATTTACCATTTATCAGTTTAGACCGTTTATCACCATTTATAACAGTTTCACACCGTTTAACACTGTTTATCAACGTTTAACACCG